>NC_060175.1:93446996-93474496 GCF_021184085.1 Oncorhynchus gorbuscha
TCCCTTTTCTTATTGTATAGTTTGTTAGCGTTCTCTGGTTGCTTTTCTCTTCTTTTCTTGTTTTCCTTTTCAGTTAATTATCCTATGAATTCTCACCTGCTCTTTCGTCATGCTTTGTGACAGAACAACATTCTAAGAAATTTCTAGGAAACTCCCACCTTTCTCGTCTCCCTTCTCTCTCTCTCTCACTCTCTCGCTCTTTCGCTCTCAAACTCACTGTCTCTCTCTCTCTAACTCGCTGTCTCTCTCTCTCTGTCTCTCTCTCTCTCTCTCTCTCTCTCTCTCTCTCTCTCTCTCTCTCTCTCTCTCTAACTCGCTGTCTCTCTCTCTCTCTCTCTCTCTCTCTCTCTCTCTCTCTCTCTCTCTCTCTCTCTCTACCTCCCTCTTGTCTCTCTCTCTGACTACTCGCTCTAACTCGCTGTTTCTCTCTCTGTCTGTCTCTCTCTCTCTCTAACTCTCTCTCTCTCTCTCTCTCTCTCTCTCTCTCTCTAACTCGCTGTCTCTCTCTCTCTCTCTCTCTCTCTCTCTCTCTCTCTCTCTCTCTCTCCCTCTCTCTCTCTCTGATGACTCTCTCTCTCTACCTCGCTGTCTCTCTCTCTCTACTCTCTCTAACTCACTGTCTCTCTCTCTGTCTGTCTCGCTCTCTCTCTGTCTCTCTCTCTCTATCTCTCTCTCTCTACCTCGCTGTCTCTCTCTCTCTCTCTCTCTCTACCTCGCTGTCTCTCTCTCTCTACTGTCTCTAACTCGCTGTCTCTCTCTCTCTCTGTCTGTCTCGCTCTCTCTCTGTCTCTCCCTCCCTATCTCTCTCTCTCTACCTCGCTGTCTCTCTCTCTCTACCTCGCTGTCTCTCTCTCTCTAATCAAACCCCTACGGTAGCATTGCCAGGAAGACTGTACATGCTGTAAGCTCTCCTTGAGACTAGAGGTGAATCAGGTTTTACTACTGTTCGTCATTCTGATGTGAAATATAGATAAGACCTATACAACATATTGTTTCTACTTCCTCTATCCTCAAGGCATACAGTCATTCCTTACAGGGTTTCTGGGCTTATAAACAAGACTTGGCATGGTGATATTGGAAGGAATGTCTAGCTTTCCGTCTTTCCATAGCTGATGTGAGTGTGTGGATGTGCTGAAACAGATTGCCAGTGATGACAGAGACATAGAACACCCCTCCCTCCCTCCCTCCCTCCCTCCCTCCCTCCCTCCCTCCCTCCCTCCCTCCCTCCCTCCCTCCCTCCCTCCCTCCCTCCCTCCCTCCCTCCCTCCCTCCCTCCCTCCCTCCCTCCCTCCTCCCTACTGCTACAGCTAACTAGCTAGCTTCAGGTTACCAACACACACATATGCACACAGTTCACACACATAATGGGTTACTAGTACTACAGTGGCTACATGCTGTGGATGTAAACTCATCCGCCAACCCGGACAGAAACCCATTGACAGTACATGAGGTATGTGTTTGTTCGGTTCTATCATCATTGAATGATACTATCGTGCCATCGCCAGTCCATCCATCCTCAACATCAACCTCGAGTGGTGTCTCCTACACTCATAGAAAAAAAGAGTTCCAAAGGGGGTTTTTGGCTGTCCCCATAGGAGAACTTCCTATGGGAACAGCCAAAGAACACTTTTAGGTTGTAGATAGCACATTTTTTTATATGACTATACATCTCACCTGGATGACTCACCTGACTATACATCTCCCCTAGATGAATCACCTGACTATACATCTCCCCTGGATGAATCACCTGACTATACGTCTCCCCTGGATGACTCACCTGACTATACATCTCCCCTAGATGAATCACCTGACTATACATCTCACCTGGATGACTCACCTGACTATACATCTCCCCTAGATGAATCACCTGACTATACATCTCCCCTGGATGAATCACCTGACTATACGTCTCCCCTGGATGACTCACCTGACTATACATCTCCCCTGGGTGACTCACCTGACTATACATCTCCCCTGGATGACTCACCTGACTATACATCTCCCCTGGGTGACTCACCTGACTATACATCTCCCCTGGGTGACTCACATGACTATACATCACCCCTGGATGACTCACCTGACTATACATCTCCCCTGGATGACTCACCTGGCTATACATCACCCCTGGGTGACTCACCTGACTACACATCTCTCCTGGGTGACTCACCTGACTATACATCTCCCCTGGGTGACTCACCTGACTATACATCTCCCCTAGATGACACATCTGACTATACATCTCCCCTAGATGACACATCTGACTATACATCTCCTCTAGATGACTCACCTGACTATACATCTCCTCTAGATGACACACCTGACTATACATCTCCTCGAGATGACTCACCTGACTATACATCTCCCCTAAATGACTCACCTGACTATACACCTCCCCTGGATGACTCACCTGACTATACATCTCCCCTAGATTAATCACCTGACTATACATCTCCCCTGGATGACACACCTGACTATACATCTCCCCTGGATGACTCACCTGACTATACATCTCCCCTGGGTGACTCACCTGACTATACATCTCCCCTGGGTGACTCACCTGACTATACATCTCCCCTGGATGACTCACCTGACTATACATCTCCCCTGGATGACTCAACTGGCTATACATCACCCCTGGGTGACTCACTTGACTATACATCTCCCCTGGGTGACTCACCTGACTATACATCTCGCCTGGATGACTCACCTGACTATACATCTCCCCTGGGTGACACACCTGACTATACATCTCCCCTGGGTGACTCAACTGACTATACATCTCCCCTGGATGACTCACCTGACTATACATCTCCCCTGCGTGACTCACCTGACTATACATCTCCCCTGGGTGACTCACCTGACTATACATCTCCCCTGGATGACTCACCTGACTATACATCTCCCCTGGGTGACTCACCTGACTATACATCTCCCCTGGGTGACTCACCTGACTAGACATCTCCCCTGGATGACTCACCTGACTATACATCTCCCCTGGATGACTCAACTGGCTATACATCACCCCTGGGTGACTCACTTGACTATACATCTCCCCTGGGTGACTCACCTGACTATACATCTCCTCTAGATGACTCACCTGAGTATACATCTCCCCTGGGTGACTCACCTGACTATACATCTCCCCTGGATGACTCACCTGACTATACATCTCCCCTGGATAACTCACCTGACTATACATCTCCCCTGGGTGACTCAACTGACTATACATCTCCTCTAGATGACTCACCTGAGTATACATCTCCCCTGGGTGACTCACCTGACTATACATCTCCCCTGGATGACTCACCTGACTATACATCTCCCCTGGATGACTCACCTGACTATACATCTCCCATGGGTGACTCACCTGACTATACATCTCCCCTAGATGACACAACTGACTATACATCTCCCCTGGATGACTCACCTGACTATACATCTCCCCTGGATGACTCACCTGACTATACATCTCCCCTGGATGACTCACCTGACTATACATCTCCCCTGGATGACTCAACTGGCTATACATCACCCCTGGGTGACTCACTTGACTATACATCTCCCCTGGGTGACTCACCTGACTATACATCTCGCTTGGATGACTCACCTGACTATACATCTCCCCTGGGTGACTCAACTGACTATACATCTCCCCTGGATGACTCACCTGACTATACATCTCCCCTGGATGACTCACCTGACTATACATCTCCCCTGGATGACTCACCTGACTATACATCTCCCCTGGATGACTCAACTGGCTATACATCTCCCCTGGGTGACTCACCTGACTATACATCTCGCCTGGATGACTCACCTGACTATACATCTCCCCTGGGTGACTCACCTGACTATACATCTCCCCTGGATGACTCACCTGACTATACATCTCCCCTGGATGACTCAACTGGCTATACATCACCCCTGGGTGACTCACTTGACTATACATCTCCCCTGGGTGACTCACCTGACTATACATCTCCCATGGGTGACTCACCTGACTATACATCTCCCCTAGATGACACAACTGACTATACATCTCCCCTGGATGACTCACCTGACTATACATCACCCCTGGGTGACTCACTTGACTATACATCTCCCCTGGGTGACTCACCTGACTATACATCTCCTCTAGATGACTCACCTGAGTATACATCTCCCCTGGGTGACTCACCTGACTATACATCTCCCCTGGATGACTCACCTGACTATACATCTCCCCTGGATGACTCACCTGACTATACATCTCCCATGGGTGACTCACCTGACTATACATCTCCCCTGGGTGACTCACCTGACTATACATCTCCCCTGGATGACTCAACTGACTATACATCTCCCCTAGATGACACATCTGACTATACATCTCCTCTAGATGACTCACCTGAGTATACATCTCCCCTGGGTGACTCACCTGACTATACATCTCCCCTGGATGACTCACCTGACTATACATCTCCCCTGGATGACTCACCTGACTATACATCTCCCCTGGATGACTCACCTGACTATACATCTCCCCTGACTCACCTGAGTATACATCACCCTGGGTGACTCACCTGACTATACATCTCTCCCCTGGATGACACAACTGACTATACATCTCCCCTAGATGACACATCTGACTATACATCTCCTCTGGAGATGACTCACCTGGGTGACTACTACATCATCTCCCTGGGTGACTCACCTGACTATACATCTCCCCTGGGTGACTCATCTGACTATACATCTCCCCTGGGTGACTCACCTGACTATACATCTCCTCGAGATGACTCACCTGACTATACATATCCTCGAGATGACTCACCTGACTATACATCTGCCCTGGATGACTCACCTAACTATACATCTCCCCTGGGTGACTCACCTGACTATACATCTCCCCTGGATGACTCACCTGACTATACATCTCCCCTGGATGACTCACCTGACTATACATCTCCCCTGGGTGACTCACCTGACTATACATCTCCCCTGGGTGACTCAAATGACTATACATCTCCCCTGGATGACTCACCTGACTATACATCTTCCCTGGATGACTCACCTGACTATACATCTCCCCTGGATGACTCACCTAACTATACATCTCCCCTGGATGACTCACCTGACTATACATCTCCCCTGGGTGACTCACCTGACTATACATCTCCCCTGGGTGACTCAACTGACTACACATCTCCCCCCTGGATGACTCATCTCCCCTGACTATACATCTCCCCCTGGTGACTCACCTGACTACATCTCCCTGGATGACATCTCCCCTGGGTGACTCACCTGACTATACATCTTCCCTGGATGACTCACCTGACTATACATCTCCCCTGGGTGACTCACCTGACTATACATCTCTCCTGGGTGACTCAACTGACTATACATCTCCCCTGGATGACTCACCTGACTATACATCTCCCCTGCGTGACTCACCTGACTATACATCTCCCCTGGGTGACTCACCTGACTATACATCTCCCTGGATGACTCACCTGACTATACATCTCCCCTGGGTGACTCACCTGACTATACATCTCCCCTGGATGACTCACCTGACTATACATCTCCCCTGGATGACTCACCTGACTATACATCTCCCCTGGATGACTCAACTGGCTATACATCACCCCTGGGTGACTCACTTGACTATACATCTCCCCTGGGTGACTCACCTGACTATACATCTCCCTAGATGACTCACCTGAGTATACATCTCCCCTGGGTGACTCACCTGACTATACATCTCCCCTGGATGACTCACCTGACTATACATCTCCCCTGGATGACTCACCTGACTATACATCTCCCATGGGTGACTCACCTGACTATACATCTCCCCTGGGTGACTCACCTGACTATACATCTCCCCTAGATGACACAACTGACTATACATCTCCCCTAGATGACACATCTGACTATACATCTCCTCTAGATGACTCACCTGAGTATACATCTCCCCTGGGTGACTCACCTGACTATACATCTCCCCTGGATGACTCACCTGACTATACATCTCCCCTGGATGACTCACCTGACTATACATCTCCCCTGGGTGACTCACCTGAGTATACATCACCCTGGGTGACTCACCTGACTATAAATCTCCCCTGGATGACACAACTGACTATACATCTCCCCTAGATGACACATCTGACTATACATCTCCCCTAGATGACTCACCTGGCTATACATCACCCCTGGATGACACACCTGGCTATACATCACCCCTGGGTGACTCACCTGACTATACATCTCCCCTGGGTGACTCAACTGACTATACATCTCCCCTGGATGACTCACCTGTCTATACATCTCCCCTGGGTGACTCACCTGACTATACATCTCCCCTGGGTGACTCACCTGACTATACATCTCCCCTGGATGACTCACCTGACTATACATCTCCCCTGGATGACTCAACTGGCTATACATCACCCCTGGGTGACTCACTTGACTATACATCTCTCCTGAGTGACTCACCTGACTATACATCTCCCCTGGATGACTCACCTGACTATACATCTCCCCTGGGTGACTCACCTGACTATACATCTCCCCTGGATGACTCACCTGACTATACATCTCCCCTGGGTGACTCACCTGACTATACATCTCCCCTGGGTGACTCACCTGACTAGACATCTCCCCTGGATGACTCACCTGACTATACATCTCCCCTGGATGACTCAACTGGCTATACATCACCCCTGGGTGACTCAACTGACTACACATCTCCCCTGGATGACTCCCCTGACTATACATCTCCCCTGCGTGACTCACCTGACTATACATCTCCCCTGGGTGACTCACCTGACTATACATCTTCCCTGGATGACTCACCTGACTATACATCTCCCCTGGGTGACTCACCTGACTATACATCTCTCCTGGGTGACTCAACTGACTATACATCTCCCCTGGATGACTCACCTGACTATACATCTCCCCTGCGTGACTCACCTGACTATACATCTCCCCTGGGTGACTCACCTGACTATACATCTCCCCTGGATGACTCACCTGACTATACATCTCCCCTGGGTGACTCACCTGACTATACATCTCCCCTGGGTGACTCACCTGACTAGACATCTCCCCTGGATGACTCACCTGACTATACATCTCCCCTGGATGACTCAACTGGCTATACATCACCCCTGGGTGACTCACTTGACTATACATCTCCCCTGGGTGACTCACCTGACTATACATCTCCTCTAGATGACTCACCTGAGCATACATCTCCCCTGGGTGACTCACCTGACTATACATCTCCCCTGGATGACTCACCTGACTATACATCTCCCCTGGATGACTCACCTGACTATACATCTCCCATGGGTGACTCACCTGACTATACATCTCCCCTGGGTGACTCACCTGACTATACATCTCCCCTAGATGACACAACTGACTATACATCTCCCCTAGATGACACATCTGACTATACATCTCCTCTAGATGACTCACCTGAGTATACATCTCCCCTGGGTGACTCACCTGACTATACATCTCCCCTGGATGACTCACCTGACTATACATCTCCCCTGGATGACTCACCTGACTATACATCTCCCCTGGGTGACTCACCTGAGTATACATCACCCTGGGTGACTCACCTGACTATAAATCTCCCCTGGATGACACAACTGACTATACATCTCCCCTGGGTGACTCACCTGACTATACATCTCCCCTGGATGACTCACCTGACTATACATCTCCCCTGGATGACTCACCTGACTATACATCTCCCATGGGTGACTCACCTGACTATACATCTCCCCTGGGTGACTCAACTGACTATACATCTCCCATGGGTGACTCACCTGACTATACATCTCCCCTGGGTGACTCACCTGACTATACATCTCCCCTAGATGACACAACTGACTATACATCTCCCCTAGATGACACATCTGACTATACATCTCCTCTAGATGACTCACCTGAGTATACATCTCCCCTGGGTGACTCACCTGACTATACATCTCCCCTGGATGACTCACCTGACTATACATCTCCCCTGGATGACTCACCTGACTATACATCTCCCCTGGGTGACTCACCTGAGTATACATCACCCTGGGTGACTCACCTGACTATAAATCTCCCCTGGATGACACAACTGACTATAGATCTCCCCTAGATGACACATCTGACTATACATCTCCTCTAGATGACTCACCTGGCTATACATCACCCCTGGATGACACACCTGGCTATACATCACCCCTGGGTGACTCACCTGACTATACATCTCCCCTGGGTGACTCACCTGACTATCCATCTCCCCTAGATGACTCACCTGACTATACATCTCCTCTGGCTGACTCACCTGACTATCCATCTCCTCTGAGTGATGCACCTGACTATACATCTCCCCTGCATGACTCACCTGACTATACATCTCCCCTAGGTGACACACCTGACTATACATCTCCCCTGGGTGACTCACCTGACTATACATCTCCCCTGGATGACTCACCTGACTATACATCTCCTCTGGATGACTCACCTGACTATACATCTCCTCTGGATGACTCACCTGACTATACATCTCCCCTGGGTGACTCACCTGACTATACATCTCCCCTGGATGACTCACCTGACTATACCTGACTATACATCTCCCCTGGATGACTCACCTGACTATACATCTCCCTTGGATGACTCACCTGACTATACATCTCCCCTGGGTGACTCACCTGACTATACATCTCCCCTAGGTGACACACCTGACTATACATCTCCCCTGGATGACTCACCTGACTATACATCTCCCCTAGGTGACACACCTGACTATACATCTCCCCTGGATGACTCACCTGACTATACATCTCCCCTAGGTGACACACCTGACTATACATCTCCCCTGGATGACTCACCTGACTATACATCTCCCCTAGGTGACACACCTGACTATACATCTCCCCTGGATGGCTCACCTGACTATACATCTCCGCTGGATGACTCACCTGACTATACATCTCCCCTGGATGACTCAGCTGACTATACATCTCCCCTGGATGACTCAGCTGACTATACATCTCCCCTGGATGACTCAGCTGACTATACATCTCCCCTGGATGACTCACCTGACTATACCTGACTAACCATCTCCCCTAGATGACTCACCTGACTATACATCTCCCCTGGATGACTCACCTGACTATCCATCTCCCCTGGATGACTCACATGACTATACATCTCCCCTGGATGACTCACCTGACTATACATCTCCCCTGGATGACTCACCTGACTATACATCTCCCCTGGATGACTCACCTGACTATCCATCTCCCCTGGATGACTCACCTGACTATACATCTCCCCTGGATGACTCACCTGACTATACATCTCCCCTAGATGACTCACCTGACTATACATCTCCTCTGGCTGACTCACCTGACTATCCATCTCCTCTGAGTGACGCACCTGACTATACATCTCCCCTGCATGACTCACCTGACTATACATCTCCCCTAGGTGACACACCTGACTATACATCTCCCCTGGATGACTCACCTGACTATACCTGACTATACATCTCCCCTGGATGACTCACCTGACTATACATCTCCCTTGGATGACTCACCTGACTATACATCTCCCCTGGGTGACTCACCTGACTATACATCTCCCCTAGGTGACACACCTGACTATACATCTCCCCTGGATGACTCACCTGACTATACATCTCCCCTAGGTGACACACCTGACTATACATCTCCCCTGGATGACTCACCTGACTATACATCTCCCCTAGGTGACACACCTGACTATACATCTCCCCTGGATGACTCACCTGACTATACATCTCCCCTAGGTGACACACCTGACTATACATCTCCCCTGGATGACTCACCTGACTATACCTGACTAACCATCTCCCCTAGATGACTCACCTGACTATACATCTCCCCTGGATGACTCACCTGACTAAAGGCCTTAGCTCATGCATGTTCATTTACCATACATAGCTCGCTCACACTCTCTTTATCTGCCCCCCCCCCTGCACCCTCTCCGTCTCTCTCTCGTGCACACACACAAACACACACCCCATACACCACATATCACATAACACACACACACAGAAACACACACACCACACACCACCTTCACCAGTTGAGGGCTGGACTGAAACCCAACACTTCAACTGTAGATTTATAAAAATCTGAATTAGGTACAAAGTGCTGTTTGTGCTCTCTCCACTCCCCTCTGAGGAAACATTTCCTGTTCTATCCTTTTCTGTCTTGTTTTAATGTTTAGTTTTCCATTTCGTCTTGTACCTCTTCCCACCAAAATGGCTCCTTTTCATCAATCCCTGAGCTCCCTAAGCCAACATGACCTCGTTGTGTGTGTGTGTGTGTATGTGTGTGTGTGTGTGTGTTTAAGAATGCAATGGAAGGGTGTTTTTAATTATGTCACTCTGCATGAAGATTTTTCCTGGGACATTTAAGTCCTTTTCACAGCCTGCTTGACTTAGTGGTCCTTGTGTGTGTGTGTGTGTGTGTGTGTGTGTGTGTGTGTGTGTGTGTGTGTGTGTGTGTGTGTGTGTGTGTGTGTGTGTGTGTGTGTGTGTGTGTGTGTGTGTGTGTGTGTGTGTGTGTGTGTGTGTGTGTGTGTGTGTGTGTGTGTGTGAGTGTGTGTGTGTGTGTGTGTATGTGGGCGTGTGTACATGTGCAACCCACTGTTGCATAAACAGGCTGTCAGTACCACCCTATTCCATCTGGGGCAGTGAAGAACACACAGAGGGTCTTTTAGACAGACAAGTTCAAACAAGCACACCATTCCATTTTATTATTACAATGCTTATTATAACAGACAGAGAGAGAGCGAGAGAGAGAGAGAGAGAGAGAGAGAGAGAGAGAGAGAGAGAGAGAGAGAGAGAGAGAGAGAGAGAGAGAGAGAGAGAGAGAGAGAGAGAGAGAAAGAGATAATTTATTTCACACGGTTTATTATCTACTTCACTTGCTGTGGCAATGTAAGCATATGTTTCCCATGCCAATAAAGCCCGAGAATTGAAATTGAATTGAATTGAGCAAAGAGATCAACTCCACCGAAGCAGGGTGAAACATTATGTTGTAATGAATGGACTCTGCTGGACTACAGGCCTCCGAGAAAAAGGCCTTTGGTGGTGGTTCTCTCCATCCTACATCCATGTGGACTGAAGGAAATGACCGACTAGTGTTTCAAAACATCTCTGGCCCAGGTCCTCAGACCTACAACTCTGATTGGTGAGAGCTTACAGAAGTGTTTCAGGGCTCAGAGCAGATGTTATCACACTGTAAGTGGCGGTAAGGGGCCTTCAACTGTTTGTTTGAAGGGCTCCCATAATACTAGGGATCAACTGATAACAGACTCAGAGCTACTCTCCTCAGTGCTCTCTGCTCTGCGGAGCAGCGTGCTACTATAGAGAGACGTCAAATTGTCTTATGGAGATTTGTGTACACACAGACATACGTAAGGACAGGGCCTACTACACACACAGACACAGGCGCACACAAAGACACAGGCACACACACAGACACAGGCTAACACACACTAACACAGGCAAACACCTCAGCCTCCTCCTGTTACTTAACCATCACACTTGTAGGTAACCAATCACAATAGAACATGGGAACCTGTCACGCCCTCCTCTCTCTCTCTTTCTCTCTCTCTCTCTCTGCCTCTCTCTCTTTCTCTGCCTCTCTCTCACTCTCTGCCTCTCTCCTGCTCTCCCGCTCTATAAAACAGGTATTTCCAAAATGCCTGTACCAACATCGCATCACCACGGCGACTGTGGGAGGAGGTGCTCCAACCTGTCGGCATAGCTACCTGCGTGAGCAGCATAGTGAACACCCAACACCTACACACACACACACACACGCACGCACGCACGCACACACACGCACGCACGCACACACGCACGCACACACGCACGCACGCACGCACGCACGCACGCACGCACGCACGCACACACGCACACACACACACACACACACACACACACACACACACACACACACACACACACACACACACACACACAGCTCTGACAACAATGAACAGGCCTGTTAAGCCAACTAACTCCTGTTAAGTTAACTAACTCATGTTTGCGTCCCAAATGGCACCATATTCCCTATGTAGTGCACTAATTTTGACCAGGGCCCATATACAATTTAAAAAATGTAATACATTTTTATGTCACCTTTATTTAACCAGGTAGGCAAGTTGAGAACAAGTTTTCATTTACAACTGCGACCTGGCCAAGATAAAGGAAAGCAGTGTGACAAAAACAACACAGAGTTACACATGGGATAAACAAACATACAGTCAATAACACAACAGAAATCTGTATATAGTGTGCAAATGAAATAAGGAGGTACGGCAATAAATAGGCCAACAGTTGCAAAGTAATTACACTGGAGTGATATATGTACAGATGAGGATGTGCAAATAGAAATACTGGTGTGCAAAAGAGCAGAAAAACAAAAACAAATATGAGGGATGAGGTAGGTAGTTGGTTGGATGGGCTATTTACAGATGGGCTGTGTACAGATGCAGCGATCTGTAAGCTTCTCTGACAGCTGATGCTTAAAGTTAGTGAGGGAGATATAAGTCTCCAACGTCAGTGATTTTTGAAATTCGTTTCAGTAATTGGCAGCAGAGAACTGGAAGGAAAGGCGGCCAAAGGAGGTGTTGGCTTTGGGGATAACCAGTGAAATATACCTGCTGGAGCGCGTGCTACTGGTGGGTGTTGGTGACCAGTGAGCTAAGGCGGAGCTTTACCAAGCAACTCTGTCAGTGCCCTTCGGACTCTACCAGTGCCCATATGACTCTACCAGTGCCCACATGACTCTACCAGTGCCTATATGACTCTACCAGTGCCTATATGACTCTACCAGTGCCTATATGACTCTACCAGTGCCCATAGGACTCTACCAGTGCCCATATGACTCTACCAGTGCCCATATGACTCTACCAGTGCCCATAGGGCACACCCACGAACCTGATACTACACTACAACCCCTCACCTCCACGGACCTGATACTACACTACTACCTCTCACCCCCACAGACCTGATACTACACTACTACCTCTCACCCCCACAGACCTGATACTACACTACTACCTCTCACCCCCACAGACCTGATACTACACTACTACCTCTCACCCCCACAGACCTGATACTACACTACTACCTCTCACCCCCACAGACCTGATACTACCCTACTACCTCTCACCCCCACAGACCTGATACTACCCTACTATCCCTCACCCCCACAGACCTGATACTACCCTACTATCCCTCACCCCCACAGACCTGATACTACCCTACTATCCCTCACCCCCACAGACCTGATACTACCCTACTATCCCTCACCCCCACAGACCTGATACTACCCTACTACCCCTCACCCCCACAGACCTGATACTACCCTACTACCCTCACCCCCACAGACCTGATACTACCCTACTATCCCTCACCCCCACAGACCTGATACTACCCCACTACCCCTCACCCCCACAGACCTGATACTACCCTACTATCCCTCACCCCCACAGACCTGATACTACCCTAGTACCATAGAGTAGGACATACTGAAAAGCATTTACACATACTGTGTTTGAATTCTTTCAGAGAGTCATGGAGTTGGAGGCTAATCAGATGAAATCATTTATGTAGATGAGGCAGGGTTTAACCTGGCAAAAACATGTCGGCTGGGAACAAACGTCATCGGGGAAAGGGTGCCGTTGATGTGCTGGGTCAGAGAGGAGCAAATATCACAATGTGTGCTACAATCTGGAGTGCTGCTTTTGTCCTGCAGAAATGCCAGATTGGTTCCTACAACACTGAGCACCTTCTTTTGGTTTTAGATGACCTCCACCAACAACTGGTGCCAGAAGCAGAAAGGGAACAGTTGGGAGAAAACATGAGGACATTTGTGATTGCATGGGACAATGTAGCATTCCACCATCCACCAAACTTTACAGTTGGCACTATGCATTCGGGCAGGTAGCGTTCTCCTGGCATTTGCCTGGCATTCGCCTAACCCAGATTTGTCCGTTGACTGCCAGACTGTGAAGCGTGACTCATCACTCCAGAGAACGTGTTTCCACTGCTCCAAGCCGACGCTTGGCATTGCGCATGGTGATCTTAGGCTTGTGTGCGGCTGCTCGACCTTGGAAACCCATTTCAAGAAGCTCGCGACGAACAGTTATTGCGCTGACATTGCTTTCAGATGTAATTTGGAACTCGGTAGTTAGTGACTGTTGCAACTGAGGACAGACCATTTTTATGCACTGCAAGCTTCAGCACTTGACGGTCCTGTTCTGTGATCTTGTGTGGCCTACCACTACACAGATGAGCCGTTGTTGCTCTTAGACGTTTCAACTTCACAATAACAGCACTTATAGTTGACCGGGACAGCTCCAGCAGGACAGACATTTGATGAAATGATTTGTTTGAAAGGTAGCATCATATGACGGTGCCACTATAAAAGTTACTGAGCTCTTCGGTAAGGCAATTCTACTGCCAATGTTTGTCTATGGAGATTGCATGGCTGTGTCCTTTATTCCCCTGTTAGCAACGGGTATGGCTGAAATAGCCAAATCCACTCATTTGAAGGAGTGTCCACATACTTTTGCATATAACACGTAACTTATTGAGAACAGATTCTCTTTTCAAATAAAGATCTGACAACCATCTAATCCATGCAGGTATGAACAACAATTTAACCGTTTGTGACCTGTGACCCTTTGATACTGGTTTTTGTTTTAACACATGCCAGTATTTATCAATGAAGGAGATTTCATTCATTGTGAGTGCACGAGAGTGGTGTGCTTCAAATTTCTACATGAAAGACAGACAGAGAGGTCTGTGTTTTCCTAGCAGGGTGGGTTCTTGGATTCCACCACACTAGGATATTACCTTAGGGTGCTCTCCTTAAATTCTCTCTCTCTGTTTCTCTCTCTCTCTCTCTCTCTCTAAATACCTTGAGGATAAAGTGGCCAGCAGCAGGGGGAGGTAGTGATTGACATCTGAAAGGCTGGAGAGATGCTCAGGCATGCTGTGCTGAGGAGAGGAAGGGAGAGAGAGAGGAAGAGAGAGGAGAAAGAGAGCGAGAGAGAGAGAATGCACACAGAGAGGTGGGGGGGCTCGGTAGCTTTTACTCAGCTGTTGCCATCACAATCCCCGACATACACGCCTTTCACCACCTCATGTGAAAAGGATATTGTTTTGTCTGTTATTTGAGACTTGTTTAATGGACGCCTGCTTTACTTTACTGACTCTCAGAGTTTGGAACCACGGCATCATCTAAAGCAGCATCCTAAAAAAACAAACCTGCAACAAATAATCAACACAATTTTATGGAACTGCTCCATTCGAGGGGGTTAAATGTGGAAGACAGATTTCAGTTGAATGCATTCAGTTGTGCAACTGACTAGGTCTCCCCCTTGTTCTTTACATTCTTTATCTCATTGCCTCTTGTATCAAACAGATGAATGCATGTTCAATTAAAAGTTCGCATTTTCTGTTTCAAAATGTAATAATGACACACACACTCATGCATAATTGGGTACACACACACACACACACACACACACACACACACACACACACACACACACACACACACACACACACACACACACACACACACACACACACACACACACACACACACACACACACACACACACACACACACACACACACACACACACACACACACACACACACACACACACACACACACACACACACACACACACACACACACACACACTTGTGTAACATCACTTACAGAGTGCAGCCATTTCTTTAGGGAGGTCTGTGCTGAACCTCCCAAACAGTCTGCTATTGGCCAGCAGGTCGAAGGGGGAGTGGTTCCGCATGTTGAAGGCAAATGGGTAGACATCTGGTGGAAACCCTGTCATGTGACCCACCTGCCGCTCCCTGTTGGTAGCCATGGTAACAGAGAGGAGAGGAGTACCCAGAAGGCCGGTGGTATCCCAGACAGACCCTCTGTCTCAGGCTGTTAGGCTGGGGAATATCAGACACACACCACCTGGAAGACCCTGGAAAGTTCTTCCAGAGGCAGCCTATCAGGGCACTGGAGTGGATGAGGGGCACAGGTTCTGGTTGGCTCAGGAGAGTTCTGGTTGGAATTATCATATGACGCATCTATCAGAAGACACACAAAAAGAGGAACATTGTTTTTCCAATCTACACAATGAAGAATAACTACTGTCACATTAAGTAATGATAAAATTTGGAGTATTGTCCAAATGTTCTTTATTTTCTACAAACACTGTTCACCTTACATCAACTCTGAGTATTGATATTTCTGGAACACTGAACAGTTTATTCCAAACAAGCAATTTCAGAGGGATGTGCAAACTACAACATAATGGTCAAAACAGGTATGGGGAGGGGTGGGGTGGGGTGGAAGGGAAGAGTGACATATCAACACAGAGAGATATGAGAAACTGTGAGAGTTGAAGAGTGACATATGAACACAGAGAGATATGAGAAACTGTGAGAGTTGAAGAGTGACATATCAACACAGAGAGATATGAGAAACTGTGAGTGTTGAAGAGTGACATATCAACACAGGGAGATATGAGAAACTGTGAGAGTTGAAGAGTGACATATCAACACAGAGAGATATGAGAAACTGTGAGAGTTGAAGAGTTACATATCAACACAGAGAGATATGAGAAACTGTGAGAGTTGAAGAGTGACATATCAACACATAGAGATATGAGAAACTGTGAGAGTTGAAGAGTTACATATCAACACAGAGATATATGAGAAACTGTGAGAGTTGAAGAGTGACATATCAACACAGAGAGATATGAGAAACTGTGAGAGTTGAAGAGTGACATATCAACACAGAGAGATATGAGAAACTGTGAGAGTTGAAGAGTGACATATCAACACAGAGAGATATGAGAAACTGTGAGAGTTGAAGAGTTACATATCAACACAGAGAGATATGAGAAACTGTGAGAGTTGAAGAGTTACATATCAACACAGAGAGATATGAGAAACTGTGAGTTGAAGAGTGACATATCAACACAGAGAGATATGAGAAACTGTGAGAGTTGAAGAGTGACATATGAACACAGAGATATGAGAAACTGTGAGAGTTGAAGAGTGACATATCAACACAGAGAGATATGAGAAACTGTGAGAGTTGAAGAGTGAGTAGTAGAAGGAAGAGCAAAAAAATGTACTGAAGAGAATGAAATAAGTTAACTGGAGAAAAGATGGAGGGAGGGGGCACTTGTTTGTGCAGTTTTTAAATTCTTCCATTATTTTTGCAGTGATTCCAGGCTATGCCATACTCCACAACTCCACAATAAAGAGGCTCTCTGTTCATTCTGCCAACCCAGCACAGCAGCCTGCCTTTCTGCCTCACAGCTCTCTGCCTCTTTGCCTCACTGCTTCACAGCTCTCTGCCTCACTGCCTCACAGCTCTCTGTCTCACAGCTCTCTGCCTCACTGGCTCACAGCTCTCTGTCTCACAGCTCTCTGCCTCACTGCCTCACAGCTCTCTGTCTCACAGCTCTCTGCCTCACTGCCTCACAGCTCTCTGCCTCACAGCTCTCTGTCTCACAGCTCTCTGTCTAACAGCTCTCTGTCTCACAGCTCTCTGCCTCACTGCCTCACAGCTCTCTGCTTCACAGCTCTCTGTCTCACAGCTCTCTGTCTCACAGCTCTCTTTGCCTCACTGCCCCACAGCTCAGCCTCACAGCTCAGCCTCAGCTCAGTGCACCCATAGTCATTTTATGAGTGTTTGGTGTCAGATGCTTGTTTTTGAAACAGCACAGCCAAGGAATTCAGATAGAGCTGCTTTTGGAACGGCTGTGATTTGTGAACCAGGAACTTCCGGCGCCGACAGAGATGGCCACCTCGCTTCGCGTTCCTAGGAAACTATGCAGTTTTTTTTTTTTACGTGTTATTTCTTACATTAGTACCCCAGGTCATCTTAGGTTTCATTACATACAGTCGAGAAGAACTACTGAATATAAGATCAGCGTCAACTCACCATCAGTACGACCAAGAATATGTTTTCCGCGACGCGGATCCTGTGTTCTGCCTTACAAACAGGTCAACGGAATTGTTTCCATGCAGCGACCCCCAAACAAAATGACTTCGTAAAAGAGGGAAACGTAGCGGTCTTCTGGTCAGACTCAGGACACGGGCACATCGCGCACCACTCCCTAGCATTCTTCTTGCCAATATCCAGTCTCTTGACAACAAGGTTGATGAAATCCGAGCAAGGGTAGCATTCCAGAGGGACATCAGAGACTGTAACGTCCTCTGCTTCACGGAAACATGGCTCACCGGGAAGACGCTATCCGGGGCGGTGCAGCCAACGGGTTTCTCCACGCATCGCGCCGACAGAAACAAACATCTTTCTGGTAAGAAGAGTGGCGGGGGCGTATGCCTCATGACTAACGAGACATGGTATGATAAAAGAAACATACAGGAACTCAAATCTTTCTGTTCACCTGATTTAGAATTCCTCACAATCAAATGTAGACTGCATTATCTACCAAGAGAATTCTCTTCGATTATAATCACAGCCGTATATACCCCCCCCCCCCAAGCAGACACATCGATGGCTCTGAACGAACCAGGGGTGGAAAAACCTTGGATCATTGTTACTCTAACTTCCGCGACGCATATAAGGCCCTGCCCCGTCCCCCTTTCGGAAAAGCTGACCACGACTCCATTTTGTTGATCCCTGCCTACAGACAGAAACTTAAACAAGAGGCTCCCACGCTGAGGTCTGTCCAACGCTGGTCTGACCAAGCTGACTCCACACTCCAAGACTGCTTCCATCACGTGGACTGGGACATGTTTCGTATTGCGTCAGATAAAAATATTGACGAATACGCTGATTCGGTGTGCGAGTTCATTAGAACGTGCGTTGAAGATGTCGTTCCCATAGCAACGATAAAAACATTCCCTAACCAGAAACCGTGGATTGATGGCAGCATTCGCGTGAAACTGAAAGCGCGAACCACTGCTTTTAATCAGGGCAAGGTGTCTGGTAACATGACCGAATATAAACAATGCAGCTATTCCCTCCGCAAGGCTTTTAAACAAGCTAAGCATCAGTACAGAGACAAAGTAGAATCTCAATTCAACGGCTCAGACACAAGAGGCATGTGGCAGAGTCTACAGTCAATCACGGACTACAAGAAGAAATCCAGCCCAGTCACGGACCAGGATGTCTTGCTCCCAGGCAGACTAAATAACTTTTTTGCCCGCTTTGAGGACAATACAGTGCCACTGACACGGCCTGCAACGAAAACATGCGGACTCTCCTTCACTGCAGCCGAGGTGAGTAAGACATTTAAACGTGTTAACCCTCGCAAGGCTGCAGGCCCAGACGGCATCCCCAGCCGCGCCCTCAGAGCATGCGCAGACCAGCTGGCCGATGTGTTTACGGACATATTCATATACCAGTCTGCTGTTCCCACATGCTTCAAGAGGGCCACCATTGTTCCTGTTCCCAAGAAAGCTAAGGTAACTGAGCTAAACGACTACCGCCCCGTAGCACTCACTTCCGTCATCATGAAGTGCTTTGAGAGACTAGTCAAGGACCATATCACCTCCACCCTACCTGACACCCTAGACCCACTCCAATTTGCTTACCGCCCAAATAGGTCCACAGACGATGCAATCTCAACCACACTGCACACTGCCCTAACCCACCTGGACAAGAGGAATACCTATGTGAGAATGCTGTTCATCGACTACAGCTCGGCATTCAACACCATAGTACCCTCCAAGCTCGTCATCAAGCTCGAGACCCTGGGTCTCGACCCCGCCCTGTGCAACTGGGTACTGGACTTCCTGACGGGCGGTGAGGGTAGGCAACAACATCTCCTCCCCGCTGATCCTCAACACGGGGGCCCCACAAGGGTGCGTTCTGAGCCCTCTCCTGTACTCCCTGTTCACCCACGACTGCGTGGCCACGCACGCCTCCAACTCAATCATCAAGTTTGCGGACGACACAACAGTGGTAGGCTTGATTACCAACAACGACGAGACGGCCTACAGGGAGGAGGTGAGGGCCCTCGGAGTGTGGTGTCAGGAAAATAACCTCACACTCAACGTCAACAAAACTAAGGAGATGATTGTGGACTTCAGGAAACAGCAGAGGGAACACCCCCCTATCCACATCGATGGAACAGTAGTGGAGAGGGTAGCAAGTTTTAAGTTCCTCGGCATACACATCACAGACAAACTGAATTGGTCCACTCACACTGACAGCGTCGTGAAGAAGGTGCAGCAGCGCCTCTTCAACCTCAGGAGGCTGAAGAAATTCGGCTTGTCACCAAAAGCACTCACAAACTTCTACAGATGCACAATCGAGAGCATCCTGGCGGGCTGTATCACCGCCTGGTACGGCAACTGCTCCGCCCTCAACCGTAAGGCTCTCCAGAGGGTAGTGAGGTCTGCACAACGCATCACCGGGGCCAAACTACCTGCCCTCCAGGACACCTACAACACCCGATGTTACAGGAAGGCCATAAAGATCATCAAGGACATCAACCACCCGAGCCACTGCCTGTTCACCCCGCTATCATCCAGAAGGTGAGGTCAGTACAGGTGCATCAAAGCTGGGATCGAGAGACTGAAAAACAGCTTCTATCTCAAGGCCATCAGACTATTAAACAGCCACCACTAACATTGAGTGGCTGCTGCCAACACACTGTCATTGACACTGACCCAACTCCAGCCACTTTAATAATGGGAATTGATGGGAAATGATGTAAATACATCACTAGCCACTTTAAACAATGCTACCTTATATAATGTTACTTACCCTACATTATTCATCTCATATGCATACGTATATACTGTACTCTATATCATCGACTGCATCCTTATGTAATACATCTATCACTAGCCAATTTAACTATGCCACTTTGTTTACTTTGTCTACATACTCATCTCATATGTATATACTGTACCCGATACCATCTACTGTATGCTGCCCTGTACCATCACTCATTCATATATCCTTATGTACATATTCTTTATCCCCTTACACTGTGTATAAGACAGTAGTTTTGGAATTGTTAGTTAGATTACTTGTTGGTTATCACTGCATTGTCGGAACTAGAAGCACAAGCATTTCGCTACACTCGCATTAACATCAGCTAACCATGTGTATGTGACAAATAAAATTTGATTTGATTTTGATTTGATATGAAGCAGTCAAGACTGAGGAAAAATCTGGGTAATGAATACAGGGCCGAAACAAAATAGGAAAACATTCATATCTGAGGCTGAACTGAACAGAATGCAGTACAGACAGACAGACAGACAGACAGACAGACAGACAGACAGACAGACAGACAGACAGACAGACAGACAGACAGACAGATAGACAGATAGACAGATAGATAGATAGACAGATAGATAGATAGATAGATAGATAGATAGATAGATAGATAGATAGAGAGAGAGAGAGAGAGAGAGAGAGAGAGAGAGAGAGAGAGAGAGAGAGAAATGTTTACTGTTAATTTTTATTGTTTATTTCACTTTTTTATATTAACTACTTAACTTGCTTTGGCAATGTTAACATGTTTCCCATGCCAATAAAGTCACTTGAATTGACTTGAATTGAATCGAGAGAGAGAGAGAGAGAGAGAGAGAGAGAGAGAGAGAGAGAGAGAGAGAGAGAGAGAGAGAGAGAGAGAGAGAGAGAGAGAGAGAGAGATATGTATACAGTATACAGTGCCTTGCGAAAGTATTCTGCCCCCTTGAACTTTGCGACCTTTTGCCACATTTCAGGCTTCAAACATAAAGATATAAAACTGTATTTTTTTGTGAAGAATCAACAACAAGTGGGACACAATCATGAAGTGGAACGACATTTATTGGATATTTCAAACTTTTTTTACAAATCTAAAACTGAAAAATTGGGAGTGCAAAATTATTCAGCCCCCTTAAGTTAATACTTTGTAGCGCCACCTTTTGCTGCGATTACAGCTGTAAGTCGCTTGGGGTATGTCTCTATCAGTTTTGCACATCGAGAGACTGACATTTTTTCCCATTCCTCCTTGCAAAACAGCTCGAGCTCAGTGAGGTTGGATGGAGAGCATTTGTGAACAGCAGTTTTCAGTTCTTACTACAGATTCTCAATTGGATTTAGGTCTGGACTTTGACTTGGCCATTCTAACACCTGGATATGTTTATTTTTGAACCATTCCATTGTAGATTTTGCTTTATGTTTTGGATCATTGTCTTGTTGGAAGACAAATCTCCTTCCCAGTCTCAGGTCTTTTGCAGACTCCATCAGGTTTTCTTCCAGAATGGTCCTGTATTTGGCTCCATCCATCAATTTTAATCATCTTCCCTGTCCCTGCTGAAGAAAAGCAGGCCCAAACCATGATGCTGCCACCACCATGTTTGACAGTGGGGATGGTGTGTTCAGGGTGATGAGCTGTGTTGCTTTTACGCCAAACATAACGTTTTGCATTGTGGCCAAAAAGTTCAATTTTGGTTTCATCTGACCAGAGCACCTTCTTCCACATGTTTGGTGTGTCTCCCAGGTGGCTTGTGGCAAACTTTAAACAACACTTTTTATGGATATCTTTAAGAAATGGCTTTATTCTTGCCACTCTTCCATAAAGGCCAGATTTGTGCAATATACGACTGATTGTTGTACTATGGACAGAGTCTCCCACCTCAGCTGTAGATCTCTGCAGTTCATCCAGAGTGATCATGGGCCTCTTGGCTGCATCTCTGATCAGTCTTCTCCTTGTATGAGCTGAAAGTTTAGAGGGACGGCCAGGTCTTGGTAGATTTGCAGTGGTCTGATACTCCTTCCATTTCAATATTATCGCTTGCACAGTGCTCCTTGGGATGTTTAAAGCTTGGGAAATCTTTTTGTATCCAAATCCGGCTTTAAACTTCTTAACAACAGTATCTCGGACCTGCCTGGTGTGTTCCTTGTTCTTCATGATGCTCTCTGCGCTTTTAATGGACCTCTGAGACTATCACAGTGCAGGTGAATTGATACGGAGACTTGATTACACACAGGTGGATTGTATTTATCATCATTAGTCATTTAGGTCAACATTGGATCATTCAGAGATCCTCAATGAACTTCTGGAAAGAGTTTGCTGCACTGAAAGTAAAGGGGCTGAATAATTTTGAGAACCGGTGAATGTGCTGGCCACTCCATTATAGACAGAATACCAGCTGACTGCTTCTTCCCTAAATAGTTCTTGCATAGTTTGGAGCTGTGGTTTGGCTCCAATTAAGCACCATCCACAGGGTATGGCATGGCGTTGCAAAATGGAGTGATAGCGTTCCTTCTTCAAGATCCCTTTTACCCTGAACAAATCTCCCACTTTACCACCACCAAACCACCCCCAGACCATCACATTGCCTCCACCATGCATGACAGAAGCATTCCTACTGCATCTTTTTATTTTGTCTGCGTCTCACAAATGTTCTTTGTGATTGAAATTAATAGAAATGATTTTGGGCAACAGACATATCCGAACACTTCAAACCTAGATTTGTCTGTCCATAACACTTTTTTCCAATCTTCCTCTGTCTAGTGTCTGTGTTCTTTTGTCCATCTTAATCTTTTATTTTTATTGGCCAGTCTGAGATATGGCTTTTTCTTTGCAACTCTGCCTAGAAAGCCAGCATCCCAGAGTCAGCTTTTCAACATTGACGTTGAGACTGGTGTTTTGCGGGTACTATTTAATGAAGCTGCCCGTTGAGGACTTGTGAGGGATCTGTTTATCAAACTAGACACTCTAATGTACTTGTCTTCCTGCTCAGTCGTGCACCGGGGCATCCCACGCCTCTTTTTATTCTGGTTCGAGCCAGTTTGCGCTGTTCTGTGAAGGGAGTAGTACACAGCGTTGTACGAGATCTTCAGTTTCTTGGCAATTTCTTGCATGGAATAGCCTTAATTTCTCAGAAAAATAATAGACTGATGAGTTTCAGAAGAAAGGTCTTTGTTTCTGGCCATTTTGAGCCTGTAATCAAACCCACAAATGCTGATTCTCCAGACACTCAACTAGTCTAAAGAAGGCCAGTTTTATTGCTTTTTTAATCTGCCTAAAAACAAACAAAAAAATCCAACTACAATAGTCATTTACAACATTAACAATGTCTACACTGTATTTCTGATAAATTTGATGTTATTTCAATAACTGTCACCACTGATAAATCCACCATAATTAAGAATTTCAATAAGCATTTTTCTACGGCTGGCCATGCTTTCCACCTGGCTACTCCTACCCCGGTCAACAGCACTGCACCCCCAACAGCAACTCGCCCAAGCCTTCCCCATTTCTCCTTCTCCCAAATCCATTCAGCTGATGTTCTGAAAGAGCTGAAAAATCTGGACCCCTACAAATCAGCCGGGCTAGACAATCTGGACCCTTTCTTTCTAAAATTATCTGCCGAAATTGTTGCCACCCCTATTACTAGCCTGTTCAACCTCTCTTTCGTGTCGTCTGAGATTCCCAAAGATTGGAAAGCAGCTGCGGTCATCCCCCTCTTCAAAGGGGGGGACACTCTTGACCCAAACTGCTACAGACCTATATCTATCCTACCATGCCTTTCTAAGGTCTTCGAAAGCCAAGTCAACAAACAGATTACCGACCATTTCGAATCTCACCATACCTTCTCTGCTATGCAATCTGGTTTCAGAGCTGGTCATGGGTGCACCTCAGCCACGCTCAAGGTCCTAAACGATATCTTAACCGCCATTGATAAGAAACATTACTGTGCAGCCGTATTCATTGATCTGGCCAAGGCTTTTGATTCTGTCAACCACCACATCCTCATCGGCAGACTCAACAGCCTTGGTTTCTCAAATGATTGCCTCGCCTGGTTCACCAACTACTTCTCTGATAGAGTTCAGTGTGTCAAATCGGAGGGTCTGCTGTCCGGACCTCTGGCAGTCTCTATGGGGGTGCCACAGGGTTCAATTCTTGGACCGACTCTCTTCTCTGTATACATCAATGAGGTCGCTCTTGCTGCTGATGAGTCCCTGATCCACCTCTATGCAGACGACACCATTCTGTATACTTCCGGCCCTTCTTTGGACACTGTGTTAACAACCCTCCAGGCAAGCTTCAATGCCATACAACTCTCCTTCCGTGGCCTCCAATTGCTCTTAAATACAAGTAAAACTAAATGCATGCTCTTCAACCGATCGCTACCTGCACCTACCCGCCTGTCCAACATCACTACTCTGGACGGCTCTGACTTAGAATACGTGGAGAACTACAAATACTTAGGTGTCTGGTTAGACTGTAAACTCTCCTTCCAGACCCAAATCAAATATCTCCAATCCAAAGTTAAATCTAGAATTGGCTTCTTATTTCGCAACAAAGCATCCTTCACTCATGCTGCCAAACATACCCTTGTAAAACTGACCATCCTACCAATCCTCGACTTTGGCGATGTCATTTACAAAATAGCCTCCAATACCCTACTCAACAAATTGGATGCAGTCTATCACAGTGCAATCCGTTTTGTCACCAAAGCCCCATATACTACCCACCATTGCGACCTGTACGCTCTCGTTGGCTGGCCCTCGCTTCATACTCATCGCCAAACCCACTGGCTCCATGTCATCTACAAGACCCTGCTAGGTAAAGTCCCCCCTTATCTCAGCTCGCTGGTCACCATAGCATCTCCCACCTGTAGCACACGCTCCAGCAGGTATATCTCTCTAGTCACCCCCAAAACCAATTCTTTCTTTGGCCGCCTCTCCTTCCAGTTCTCTGCTGCCAATGACTGGAACGAACTACAAAAATCTCTGAAACTGGAGAAACTTATCTCCCTCACTAGCTTTAAGCACCAACTGTCAGAGCATCTTACAGATTACTGCACCTGTACATAGCCCACCTATAATTTAGCCCAAACAACTACCTCTTTCCCAACTGTATTTAATTAATTTATTTATTTTGCTCCTTTGCACCCCATTATTTTTATTTCTAATTTGCACATTCTTCCATTGCAAAACTACCATTCCAGTGTTTTACTTGCTATATTGTATTTACTTTGCCACCATGGCCTTTTTTGCCTTTACCTCCCTTCTCACCTAATTTGCTCACATTGTATATAGACTTGTTTATACTGTATTATTGACTGTATGTTTGTTTTACTCCATGTGTAACTCTGTGTCGTTGTATCTGTCGAATTGCTTTGCTTTATCTTGGCCAGGTCGCAATTGTAAATGAGAACTTGTTCTCAACTTGCATAACTGGTTAAATAAAGGTGAAATAAATCAATAAAAATAAAAATAGACAAAACATTTCCTTTTCTTTTGGTCCTCTCACCAACAAAGATTCACAAAATCTGCTAAAATATCCTCCGTGTACAATGTAGAACGCCAAATAATGCATGCAGAGCAGAATTAGGCCGATACCCACTAATGACCAAAATCCAGAGAAGAGAAGTTAAATTCTACAACCACCTAAAAGGAAGCGATTCCCAAACCTCCCATAACAAAGCCATCATCTACAGAGAGATGAACCTGGAGAAGAGTCCCCCTAAGCAAGCTGGTCCTGGGGCTCTGTTCACAAACACAAACACACCCCACAGAGCCCCAGGAAAGCAACACAATTAGACCCAACCAAATCATAAGAAAACAAAAGGATAATTATTTGACACATTGGAAAGAAGTAACAAAAAAACAGAGCAAACTAGAATGTTATTTGGCCCTAAAAAGAGAGTACACAGTGGCAGAATACCTGACCACTGTGACTGACCCAAACTTAAGGAAAGCTTTGACTATGTACAGACTCTTTGAGCATAGATTTGGCTCTCAAGAGAAGACAGGCTATGTGCACACTGCCCACAAAATGAGGTGGAAACTGAGCTGCACTTCCTAACTTCCTGCCAAATGTATGACCATATTAGAGACACATATTTCCCTCAGATTACACAGACACACAAATAATTTGAAAACAAACACAATTTTGATAAACTCCCATATCTACTGGGTGAAATTCCATACCATGCCATCACATCAGCAAGATTTGTGACCTGTGAAGAACAAATACCATTGTAAATACAACCCATATTTATGTTTATTTATTTCGCTTTTGTACTTTAACCATTTGCACATTGTTACAACACTGCATATAGACATGATATGACATTTGAAATGTCTTCATTCTTTTGGAACTTTGAAATGTTTACTCTTTATTTTTATTGTTTATTTCACGTTTGCATATTATCTACCTCACTTGCTTTGGTAATGTTAACATATGTTTCTCATGCCAATAAAGCCCTTGAAATTGAGATGCAGGCACAGTGACAGTCTGGCCACTGGGGGGCACTAAGCAGTGGCTGTCTGCCCAGAAAACACAGAAATCTTTCACATACTAGCACACATATAAAAAGGCACACGCACATGCACGCACGAATGCACACACACACACACACACACACACACACACACACACACACACACACACACACACACACACAC
>NC_060175.1:93479496-93509496 GCF_021184085.1 Oncorhynchus gorbuscha
TCCTATGGTAGGTAGACCTATAGCTCATCTCTTGGCAGTAGTACTGTAGATGACTTTATCACTGACCTCAACCCAGAGTCTCTCAGAACGTTCAGTCAGCCCACTGACACCCCTATCAGACCACAGTTAACAGTCAGCCCACTGACACCCCTATCAGACCACAGTTAACAGTCAGCCCACTGACACCCCTATCAGACCACAGTTAACAGTCAGCCCACTGACACCCCTATCAGACCACAGTTAACAGTCAGCCCACTGACACCCCTATCAGACCACAGTTAACAGTCAGCCCACTGACACCCCTATCAGACCACAGTTAACAGTCAGCCCACTGACACCCCTATCAGACCACAGTTAACAGTCAGCCCACTGACACCCCTATCAGACCACAGTTAACAGTCAGCCCACACCCCTATCAGACCACAGTTAACAGTCAGCCCACTGACACCCCTATCAGACCACAGTTAACAGTCAGCCCACTGACACCCCTATCAGACCACAGTTAACAGTCAGCCCACTGACACCCCTATCAGACCACAGTATCAGACCACAGTTAACAGTCAGCCCACTGACACCCCTATCAGACCACAGTTAACAGTCAGCCCACTGACACCCCTATCAGACCACAGTTAACAGTCAGCCCACTGACACCCCTATCAGACCACAGTTAACAGTCAGCCCACTGACACCCCTATCAGACCACAGTTAACAGTCAGCCCACTGACACCCCTATCAGACCACAGTTAACAGTCAGCCCACTGACACCCCTATCAGACCACAGTTAACAGTCAGCCCACTGACACCCCTATCAGACCACAGTTAACAGTCAGCCCACTGACACCCCTATCAGACCACAGTTAACAGTCAGCCCACTGACACCCCTATCAGACCACAGTTAACAGTCAGCCCACTGACACCCCTATCAGACCACAGTTAACAGTCAGCCCACTGACACCCCTATCAGACCACAGTTAACAGACCACAGTTAACAGCCCCACTGACACCCCTATCAGACCACAGTTAACAGTCAGCCCACTGACACCCCTATCAGACCACAGTTAACAGTCAGCCCACTGACACAGACCACAGTTAACAGTCAGCCCACTGACACCCCTATCAGACCACAGTTAACAGTCAGCCCACTGACACCCCTATCAGACCACAGCAAAATCACAGTCTACTTGAACAGAGCAATACTCAATCATGAGGCATCAAAGCCAAAGGAACTGAATAATATTAAGAAATGCTATAGAAGGAAGGAATGTAGTGTGGAAACCTACCAAAAAACAATTAGGCAACAACACATTCAATCCCTTTTAGACAACTTCCTGGACAAATCGTTCCACTGTAATAGTGAAGGTGTAAACTTGGCAGAAGCAAATCTAAACAGTATATTTGACCTCTCACCTTCCCTATCAAATCTAAGAATTTCAAATAGAAAAACGAAGAAAATTAACAGCAATGACAAATGGTTTGATGAAGAATGCAAAAACCTAAGATAGAAATTGAAAAACCTGTCCAACCAAAAACATAGAGACCCAGAAAACTTGAGCCTACGCCTTCACTATGGTGAATCACTAAAATAATACAGAAGAATACTACGGAAAAAGAAGTAACAGCACAGCAGAAATCAGCCCAATGTAATTGAAGAATCCATAGACTCTAACCACTTCTGGGAAAATGTGAAAACACTAAACAAACAACACGAAGAGTTATCTATCCAAAATGGAGATGTATGGGTTAACCACCCTCCAATCTTTTTGGTCCTATAGCAAAGAACAAACAGCAAAAACATATACATGATCAAATACAAATCTTAGAATCAACTATTAAAGACTACCAGAACCCACTGGATTCTCCAAATACATTGAATGAACTACAGGACAAAATACAAACATTCGAACCCAAAAAGGCCTGTGGTGTTGATGGTATCCTCAATGAAACAATAAAATATACAGACCCCAAATTCCAATTGGCAATACTCTTTAACATCATCCTTAGTTCTGGCATCTTCCCCAATATTTGGAACGAAGGACTGATCACCCCAAACCACAAAAATGGAGACAAATTTGACCCCAATAACTACAGTGGGTAAATCCTCTGCATTATCATTAACAGCAGACTTGTACAATTCCTCGGTGAAAACAATGTACTGAGCAAATGTCAAATTGGCTTTTTAACAAATTACCGTACAACAGAGCACACCCTAATCAATAAACAAACAAAACAAAGGCAAAGTCTTCCCGTGTTTTGTTGATTTCTGTAACGATGTGCGCTGAAAGTCTTGAAGCAAGTTCAGAGAGTGAGTGTTTTAATCAAATAAATGGAACATAATACATAACACGAACAACTCACAGACATGAAACTGTAACAGAAACAATGACGACTGGGGAAGGAACCAAAGGGAGTGACATATATAGGGAAGGTAATCAGGGAAGTGCGCATAACGATGGTGACAGGTTTGCGCCATAACGAGCAGAGGCCAAAGAGGGAGCACACGAGACAATTTCAAAAAAGCTTTTGACTCAATTTGGCATGAGGGTCTGCTATACAAATTGATGGACAGTGGTATTGGGGGGAAAAATATACAACATTATATCATCCATGCATACAAACAACAAGTGTGCGGTTAAAATTGGCAAAAACACACACACATTTCTATCCAGAGGACCGGGGGGTGAGACAGGGATGCAGCTTAAGCCCCACCCTCTTCAACATATACCTGTATATCTACAAATTGGTAAAGGCACTAGAACAGTCTGCAGCACCCGGCCTCACCTTACTAGAATGTGAAGTCAAATGTCTACTGTTTGCTGATGATCTGGTGCTTCTGTCCCCATTCAAGGAGGGCCTACAGCAGCACATAGATCTGCACAGATTCTGTCAGACCTGGGCCCTGACAGTAAATCTCAGTAAGACCAAAATAATGGTGTTCCGAAAAAGGTCCAGTCGCCAGGACCACAAATACAAACTCCATCTAGACACCGTTGCCCTAGAGCACACAAAAAACGACACATACCTCGGCCTAAACATCAGTGCCACAGGTAATAATAGGTAACTTCCACAAAGCTGTGAACAATCTGAGAGACAAGGCAAGAAGGGGCTTATATGACATCAAAATGAACATAACATTTGACATACCAATTAGGATCTGGCTAAAAAAAAATTGTTGTTTTTTTAACCTTTATTTTACTAGGCAAGTCAGTTAAGAACAAATTCTTATTATAGTTATATAACCCATTGCCCTTTAAGGTTGTGAGATCTGGGGTCCGCTCACCAACCAATAATTCACAAAATGGGACAAAATTGAGACTCTGCATGCGGAATTCTGCAAAAATATCCTCTGTGTACAACGTAAAACACCAAATAATGCATGCAGAGCAGAATTAGGCCGATACCCACTAATGACCAAATTCCACAACAAATTTTACAACCATCTAAAAGGAAGCGATTCCCAAACCTTCCATAACAAAGCCAATTCCTACAGAGAGATGAACCTGGAGAAGAGCACCCTTAGCAAGCTGGTCCTGGGGCTCTGTTCACAAACACAAACAGACCCCACAGAGCCCCAGGACAGCAACACATTTAGATTCAAATTCAGATTCAAATCATGAGAAAACAAAAAGAGCATTACTTGTCATATTGGAAAGAGAGAGAGAGAGAGAGAGAGAGAGAGAGAGAGAGAGAGAGAGAGAGAGAGAGAGAGAGAGAGAGAGAGAGAGAGAGAGAGAAAGAGAGAGAGAGAGAGAGAGAGAGAGAGAGAGAGAGAGAGAGAGAGAGAGAGAGAGAGAGAGAGAGAGAGAGAGAGAGAGAGAGAGAGAGAGATAGAGAGAGATGGAGAGAGAGAGAGAGAGAGTGAGAGAGAAAGAGAGAGAGAGAGTGAGAGAGAAAGAGAGAGAGAGAGAGAGAGAGAGAGAGAGAGAGAGAGAGAGAGAGAGAGAGAGAGAGAGAGAGAGAGAGAGAGAGAGAGAGAGAGAGAGCAAATTGTTCCCACAGGTTGAATGTCCGTCAAATAAAGGGTATCAAATCCTCTGTGAGCAAAACAACAATTGTGGATTAACCAATGTGTTGGAACCCCTCTAGCATTGACTGCTGCAGTGAAACATAACAAATAAATCACCTTATCTCAGGAAGCCATACTGCACCACCCAACTAGTGGTTTCTACTGAACAGATAGAAACCAAACCACTGCTAGTGATTACACGGCGCATCTACCAAAATAAAGGAAACACCAACATAATGCTTTGGGCCGACACGAGCCTCCAGAACAGCTTTAATGCTCCTTGGCATAAATGTATGCAAGTGTCTGGAACTCTATTGGAGGGATACGGCACCATTCTTCCATGGGAATTTCCATTATTTGATGATTTGTTAATTATGGAGGAAAATGTTGTCTCGGGCGTCGCTCCAGAATCTGTCATAAGTGTTCATTTCATTGCATTTGCCACAGAGAAAGAAAATTATTTGAGAAAATGTTTGTTTGATAAAAGGCTTGTTGGATCTTAAATTAAATGGGAAGACTGTAGGCATGTCGAAACCCTTTACCTGAGGGAGTTTGGATATCTCTACTTCACAGCCTCTAGTTTGGTGAATGCAGCCAATATCTACCATGCAAGTACAGAAGCAACGGATGCTTGGCACCATCATCAAATCACTTCTCTGATTTATTTTCCATCACAGACTTGCCTACTCCTGTCTGTTGTTACCAATGATGCATATCTTTTTTGACTAATAATAACCCAAATGTAAATGAAACATCATAAACCATGTCTGAGTTACAGCAACTATTAGAATTCTAATGCAAGGGCAACATTGTGAAGTATATGTGAACCTGAGGCGGAAGCTTGGGTCATGGGTCATAGGTCATGGTTAGGATCACACATACAGTGGCACACTCCTAAAGGATCACCAAGCTGGTTGAAATGACATAATAACAACCGGTTTACAACAATCAGATTAGAACTAGGTATAACTGATTGACACAACATGTTGTTAACTGGTTGTAAGGATGTTATTTCAATCAAGTTTTACATTTTTCAACAACAACAAAAGTCCTGCTGGGCAAAATAACCAAACCTAGTCAACATAACCAAACCTAGTCAACATAACCAAACCTAGTCAACATAACCAAACCTAGTCAAAATAACCAAACCTAGTCAACATAACCAAACCTAGTCAAAATAACCAAACCTAGTCAACATAACCAAACCTAGTCAACATAACCAAACCTAGTCAACATAACCAAACCTAGTCAACATAACCAAACCTAGTCAACATAACCAAACCTAGTCAACATAACCAAACCTAGCCAACATAACCAAACCTAGTCAACATAACCAAACCTAGTCAACATAACCAAACCTAGTCAACATAACCAAACCTAGTCAACATAACCAAACCTAGCCAACATAACTAAACCTAGTCAACATAACCAAACCTAGTCAACATAACCAAACCTAGTCAACATAACCAAACCTAGTCAACATAACCAAACCTAGTCAACATAACCAAACCTAGTCAATATAACAAACCTATAACCAAACCTAAACATAACCAAACCTAGCCAACATAACCAAACCTAGTCAACATAACCAAACCTAGTCAATATAACAAACCTAAACATAACAAACCTAGCCAACATAACCAAACCTAGTCAACATAACCAAACCTAGTCAACATAACCAAACCTAGTCAACATAACCAAACCTAGTCAACATAACCAAACCTAGCCAACATAACTAAACCTAGTCAACATAAACAAACCTAGTCAACATAACCAAACCTACATAACAAACCTAGTCAACATAACCAAACCTAGCCAACATAACCAAACCTAGTCAACATAACCAAACCTAGTCAATATAACCAAACCTAGTCAACATAACCAAACCTAGCCAACATAACCAAACCTAGTCAACATAACCAAACCTAGTCAACATAACCAAACCTAGTCAACATAACCAAACCTAGTCAACATAACCAAACCTAGCCAACATAACTAAACCTAGTCAACATAACCAAACCTAGTCAACATAACCAAACCTAGTCAACATAACCAAACCTAGTCAACATAACCAAACCTAGTCAACATAACTAAACCTAGTCAACATAACTAAACCTAGTCAACATAACCAAACCTAGTCAACATAACTAAACCTAGTCAACATAACCAAACCTAGTCAAAATAACCAAACCTAGTCAACATAACCAAACCTAGTCAACATAACCAAACCTAGTCAACATAACTAAACCTAGTCAACATAACTAAACCTAGTCAACATAACTAAACCTAGTCAACATAACCAAACCTAGTCAAAATAACCAAACCTAGTCAACATAACCAAACCTAGTCAACATAACCAAACCTAGTCAACATAACCAAACCTAGTCAACATATTATTTTTTCCAAAAGTCTGCATGGAACATTCATCTCTAGAATGTTCTAATCACATGTGACCACTTTAAGGACATGTTACATATGGATAAAGATAAAACAGGTTTTTAATCCATTCCAAAAAGATTATGATCAAAAGCAACCTCAATAATAGAACATGTAAGAATGAACTTCATATCCTTTGATTTATACCGTGCAATTATACTGTGCATTACAGGGAAATAATGCATGCTCTAGAATGTCCCTCAAGCCAATCAGAAACGAGTACACAACAATGCCATGGTATAAAAGAGTTTATAAACTGAGTGGGCCCAGAATACTGATTGGCTTACAGCCGTGGTATATCAGACCATATACCACGGGTATGACAAAACATGCTCTAACTGTTCTAATTACATTTGTAACCAGTTTATAATAGCATTAAGGCACCTCGGGGGTTTGTGGTGTACGGCCAACATATCATGCCTAAGGACTGTATACAGGTACTCTGCATTGCGCGTAAGAACAGCCCTTAACCGTGGTATATTGGCCATTTACCACACCCCCCCTGGGCTTAAGATAATGCAAGCTCTAGATTGCTTTTTAAACCAATCAGAAATGAGTATTCAACAATGCCATGGTATAAGACAGTGTAACATGACCTTGTAGTGGGGAAAGTCTTGGCTGGGTGTGAAATAGATATGGTAAACACAGTTAATCAGCTTAGAGTCCCTTCCCTATACAGCAACTTGTTATGGGCACCTAGACATTACCCCTGACAGACTGACAGCTGATCCATCCACTGCCTCCATACTGTCACACACTGCCTCTGAACTGTCATTACATTCCATCATGTCAAACTAACTTGACGTGGGTTCTTCTACAAGCCTGGCAACACAGATGCATATTCTTACAACAACGTCACTCCATAATAATAACTACCTACTACTACTTGAATATATCATCATTTGTCATTCAACAAGAAAGGTATTGCCTTTGGATGTGTATGCCAGGGAGTGTCAACAGATAATTAAGCGTTTTTTCAACACCATACATCAGTCCAACATCTTCACATACAGTACTGAGTACCTATGGGAAAACATGTTTTAGCTTTATTTTGGTGGATGGAACATATTGTGTTGACTGGCAGGAAAATAATATGGAACAATCTAGAACTCACACAGAGACATAAAACCGTCAGTGTGACTGTGATGAAGTCACATCCTTTCCATGATGTTGTGGGACAGTCAGAGAATAGAGACGGCTGTGGAGTCAGAGCTGCTTAACATTGAGGCATTAAGGGGTTCAAGAAAGCACTAAAGAGAACACAACACTAGGATATGGCAAAGAGGTGGAACAGAGAGGTGGAACATAGTGGAAACATATAGACTTTTTGAGACAGATGGAGAGAGGGAGAGATAGACAGAGAGGCAGAAAGAGAGAGAGAGAGACAGAGACACAGAGCAAGAGAGAAAGAGACAGAGACACACAGAGCGAGCAAGAGAGAGAGAGAGAGAGAGAGAGAGGCTGAGATGTGAATATGTAAAAGGATATAAGAAGTCAATAGTTACTATTTCAATCTCTAGAGAAAATGTAGGACTACCACTACCAGTGTAATGTAGTAATTACTGAAGAGTTCATTAGTATATAAAGTGAACAAAGTTGGAGTGATTTTCATCCCTCTCACATAATCAGAGCTGCACACCTGCAAAAATAGACACAGGAAATCGTGAGCCGATAGTTTCCCTTTTAATTCTAGTGTAGTTATGAGGAGAGGAGCCCCCTTGTTCCCCTAAAACCACCTGTCTACCCCCTCTTAACCCCTCCCTACCCCCTCCTAACCCCTCCCTATACCACATGGAAGTTAATTGCTATAGAAATTCCTGCCAGAGACAGGAATCAACAACTCCCAGATTTATGCCTCAAAGTCGTGTCTCACAAACGGTCTGTTTAAAATGTCTCTGTCAGAGTGATGAAATAGTGAAATATCCTGGGGATTTTGACTCACACACATTCCCATGGGATGTCCAAATGTGAGAAACAATTTATTTTAAAAAGTAGACCAATAAATACATAACAAAATAACAAACTGGGTATTGATTTAATCAAGCTTTCCCTCTTGTGCAGTGACAATGTTGTTTTGATATAGTTAGGATGATACGTGGCATCTTTTTAAAAGTCTGAACCCTCCCCTGGATTCAAGGGACAACACACATAACTAGCAATTACTGTAAAGGTTTTCCCATTGTTATTTTGACTTTTGACTTTCTCTCTCTTGAGTTTGTGTGTGTGTGTGTGTGTGTGTGTGTGTGTGTGTGTGTGTGTGTGTGTGTGTGTGTGTGTGTGTGTGTGTGTGTGTGTGTGTGTGGGTGTGGGTGTGGGTGTGGGTGTGGGTGTGGGTGTGGGTGTGGGTGTGGGTGTGGGTGTGGTGGGTGTGGGTGTGGGTGTGGATGTGGGTGGGTGTTTGTGGGTGGGTGTGTGGAAAGCAGAGTCCTGTATTGTTTATGTGTGTACTGTGTGTGTGTGTGTGTGTGTGTGTGTGTGTGTGTGTGTGTGTGTGTGTGTGTGTGTGTGTGTGTGTGTGTGTGTGTGTGTGTGTGTGTGTGTGTGTGTGTGTGTGTGTGTGTGTGTGTGTGTGTGTGTGTGTGTGTGTGTGGTGTGGGTGGGTGGGTGTTTGTGGGTGGGTGTGTGGAAAGCAGAGTCCTGTATTTTTTATGTGTGTACTGTGTGTGTGTGTGTGTGTGTGTGTGTGTGTGTGTGTGTGTGTGTGTGTGTGTGTGTGTGTGTGTGTGTGTGTGTGTGTGTGTGTGTGTGTGTGTGTGTGTGTGTGTGTGTGTGTGTGTGTGTGTGTGTGTGTGTGTGTGTGTGTGTGTGTGTGTGTAAAGCAGAGTCCTGTATTTTTGATGTGTGTACTGTGTGTGATTACCTTACCTTAACCTAGCAGTCCGTCAGACACTCAATATAAATCTGCAGTTAGTTTGTTAGGGGGCTGCTGTGGTTGCCATGGTCTTCAGTAATGCATAACACATCAAGCCATAAGCCCAGCCCTTTAGGTAATTCCCCAACAACAAAAACCAATAAAAATCTAGTCTTAAAGACATCAGTGAGACAGCCTCTCTAAATGAATCCCATATAGAACTATTAATAGCAATGTACTTTTACATTTGCTAAATAAAATATATTTACTAACATTTGCCGGTCGTAAAAGAAAGATAGAAAAGTGTTGCCATTTGTTGACATGGTAGGCCTCCTGCAATAGCAAATTATATAGGGAAATATACCGCTCTATGTGGAAGTGTCTCTGTCTATCCGTCTCTCCAAAGAAACATACACAGTGCATTACTCCTGGGCGGAGCAACTCTGTGCTGAGACACAGTACATTACTCCTGGGCGGAGCAACTCTGTGCTGAGACACAGTACATTACTCCTGGGCGGAGCAACTCTGTGCTGAGACACAATACATTACTCCTGGGCGGAGCAACTCTGTGCTGAGACACAGTACATTACTCCCGGGCGGAGCAACTCTGTGCTGAGACACAGTACATTACTCCCGGGCGGAGCAACTCTGTGCTGAGACACAGTACATTACTCCCGGGCGGAGCAACTCTGTGCTGAGACACAGTACATTACTCCCGGGCGGAGCAACGCTGTGCTGAGACACAGTACATTAATCCCGGGCGGAGCAACTCTGTGCTGAGACACAGTACATTACTCCCGGGCGGAGCAACTCTGTGCTGAGACACAGTACATTACTCCAGGGCGGAGCAACTCTGTGCTGAGACACAGTACATTACTCCTGGGCGGAGCAACTCTGTGCTGAGACACAGTACATTACTCCTGGGCGGAGCAACTCTGTGCTGAGACACAGTACATTACTCCTGGGCGGAGCAACTCTGTGCTGAGACAAAGTACATTACTCCCGGGCGGAGCAACTCTGTGCTGAGACACAGTACATTACTCCCGGGCGGAGCAACTCTGTGCTGAGACACAGTACATTACTCCCGGGCGGAGCAACGCTGTGCTGAGACACAGTACATTACTCCCGGGCGGAGCAACGCTGTGCGGAGACACAGTACATTACTCCCGGGCGGAGCAACGCTGTGCTGAGACACAGTACATTACTCCCGGGCGGAGCAACGCTGTGCTGAGACACAGTACATTACTCCCGGGCGGAGCAACGCTGTGCTGAGACACAGAGCAGAGTGGTGCTACTCTAACTGACTCAGTGAGGACAGTGAGGTTTTCCAGATGGCCAGATGTGACTGACTGACCTGCTGATTGACAGACTAACTGGCTGACTAACTGACTGACTAACTGACTGACTGACAGACTAACTGGCTGACTAACTGACTGACTAACTGACTGACTAACTCACTGACAGACTAACTGGCTGACTAACTGACTGACTAACTCACTGACAGACTAACTGGCTGACTAACTGACTGACTAACTGACTGACTAACTGACTGACTGACTAACTGACTGACTAACTGACTGACTGACTGACTGACTGACTGACTGACTGACTGACTGACTGACTAACTGACTGACTAACTCACTGACTGACTGACTGACTGACTGACTGACTGACTGACTGACTGACTGACTAACTGACTGACTAACTGACTGACTGACTGACTGACTGACTGACTGACTGACTAACTGACTGACTGACTGACTAACTGACTGACTGACTGACTGACTGACTGACTGACTGACTGACTAACTGACTGACAGACTAACTCACTGACTAACTAACTGACTGACTGACTGACTAACTCACTGACTATCTGACTGACTAACTGACTGACTGACTAACTCACTGACTAACTGACTAACTGACTGACTGACTGACTGACTAACTGACTGACTGACTGACTGACTGACTGACTGACTGACTGACTGACTGACTGACAGACTAACTCACTGACTAACTAACTGACTGACTGACTAACTCACTGACTATCTGACTGACTAACTGACTGACTAACTGACTAACTCACTGACTGACAAACTCACTGACTATCTGACTGACTAACTGACTAACTCACTGACTATCTGACTGACTAACTCACTGACTGACTAACTCACTAACTGACTAACTCACTGACTGACTAACTCACTGACTGACTAACTCACTGACTGACTAACTCACTAACTGACTAACTCACTGACTGACTAACTCGCTGACTGACTAACTCACTAACTGACTAACTCACTGACTGACTAACTCACTGACTGACTAACTCACTGACTATCTGACTGACTAACTCACTGACTGACTGACTAACTCACTGACTATGACTGACTGACTGACTGACTGACTGACTGACTGACAGACTAACTCACTGACTAACTAACTGACTGACTGACTAACTCACTGACTATCTGACTGACTAACTGACTGACTAACTCACTGACTATCTGACTAACTAACTGACTAACTCACTGACTATCTGACTGACTCACTCACTGACTGACTAACTCACTGACTGACTAACTCACTGACTGACTAACTCACTGACTGACTAACTCACTGACTGACTAACTCACTAACTGACTAACTCACTGACTGACTAACTCACTGACTGACTAACTCACTGACTATCTGACTGACTAACTCACTGACTGACTAACTCACTACCTGACTAACTCACTGACTGACTAACTCACTGACTGACTAACTCACTGACTGACTAACTCACTGACTGACTTACTCACTGCCACGGTAACAAGCTACGTTCAGAACTAAAAATATATGGCAAATTGAAATCCAAACTGGATGGTGTTCAGAGATAGATGGGAGGGGTTAAGGGTTGCTGAAGGATGGGACTAAAAACAAACAGAAGATAACTATTGTACAATATACTGTGTCTGTAAAATGGGTATAGTGTGTATGAGCTGAAAGTAGAAGCCTAAGTGTTGTTGTCCATTAGTTTACTCCAATTACGGGAGGGATGGTAGAGTTAGGGAAATAATATAAGTAAAATATTATTTATATATACACTGTATATGGGGGATTGGAAGTGACAATTACATTAATGGAAACTACAATCTATCTGCAATATTAAAGCAGATCCCTCCCCCCGCCACATACACCCAAACTGAACCAGTTAACCAGGAATGCAGGTCTATCTGCCGAAAAAAGTGTATGACCTTCCCCAACTATTCTTGTCTATCATTCTATCAGTGGTTTGTTACGTGTCGTGTTGAGTGGTTTTTGATTACTCCAGGAAGAATAGATGATGCTTCAGCAAAAGCTAATGGGGATTTAAATCAACAACAAATAACAAAACAAAAACAACCACCCCCAGCTATGAATGACATTACTACAATAAACTGACAAGTAAACTAAGCCCAGATTTGGAGAGCAGAGGCACACCTCGGTCCAGAAACATTGGGTTCTGCTGTTTTGAAGGAGGAAAACAATGGTCTGTCCCAGAGTCCCTGGCTGACAGCTCACACTGTTGTGCTGTGTCCATGTGGTCACAATAATAAGTAGGGAAGATTAGGTCAGTCACACACACACTCTCTCTCTATTCCACTCATGCACAGTGTAGATCAAGTGGACCCAGGTAGGTATGTATCCACTGACGCTTACAAAGGCACACATGCTAATAAAAACACTCTGGGATAACACGCTTAACATTCACACACTGTAAACTATGAAACACACCCACACACACTGTAAACTATGAAACACACCCACACACACTGTAAACTATGAAACACACCCACACACACTGGAAACTATGAAACACACCCACACACACTGGAAACTATGAAACACACCCACACACACTGTAAACTATGAAACACACCAGCACACACTGTAAACTATGAAAACACACCCACACACACTGTAAACTATGAAACACACCCACACACACTGTAAACTATGAAGCACACCCACACACATTGTAAACTATGAAACACACCCACACACACTGTAAACTATGAAACACACCCACACACACGGTAAACTATGAAACACACCCACACACACGGTAAACTATGAAACACACCCACACACACTGTAAACTATGAAACACACCATCACACACTGTAAACTATGAAACACACCCACTGTAAACTATGAAACACACCCACACACACGGTAAACTATGAAACACACCCACACACACTGTAAACTATGAAAAACACCCACACACACTGTAAACTATGAAACACACCCACACACACTGTAAACTATGAAACACACCCACACACACTGTAAACTATGAAACACACCCACACACATTGTAAACTATGAAACACACCCACACACACTGTAAACTATGAAACACACCCACACACATTGTAAACTATGAAAAACACCCACACACACTGTAAACTATGAAACACACCCACACCCACTGTAAACTATGAAACACACCCACACACACTGTAAACTATGAAACACACCCACACACATTGTAAACTATGAAAAACACCCACACACACTGTAAACTATGAAACACACCCACACACACTTGTAAACTATGAAACACACCCACACACACTGTAAACTATGAAAACACACACACACTGTAAACTACACACACACACTGTAAACTATGAAACACACCATCACACACTGTAAACTATGAAACACACCCACACACACTGTAAACTACGAAACACACCCACACACATTGTAAACTACGAAACACACCCACACACACTGTAAACTATGAAAACACACCCACACACACGGTAAACTATGAAACACACCCACACACACTGTAAACTATGAAACACACCCACTGTAAACTATGAAACACACCCACACACACGGTAAACTATGAAACACACCCACACACACGGTAAACTATGAAAAACACCCACACACACTGTAAACTATGAAACACACCCACTGTAAACTATGAAACACACCCACACACACTGTAAACTATGAAAAACACCCACACACACTGTAAACTATGAAAAACACTCACACACACTGTAAACTATGAAAAACACCCACACACACTGTAAACTATGAAACACACCCACACACACTGTAAACTATGAAACACACCCACACACACTGTAAACTATGAAAAACACCCACACACACTGTAAACTATGAAAAACACCCACACACACTGTAAACTATGAAATGCACCCCGACAGAACCGACCCACTCTGAAACAAATAAATACAACTAGGAGAAACCTGGTCCAGTTTAATGAAACCCTGAACAACTTTCTCTATACACACTCTATCTACTCCATATACACTCTCTGCCTCAAAGTCCAAGCTTCTGCTCCCAAAACTGCAGTCTCTTCCAGTCTCTAGCTCTAACTTCAAACTCTGAGAGCAGATAGAATATAAAAATAGATGGAAAAAGAGGAGAACAACAGATCATATTGTTTCTATAAAAAAGTACTCACCCACTCCGATGTTGTGCTGGCAGACAGACTAATAGATCGCTAGCTGGGGTGCTGCTGGTCCAAACAGACAGATGAGTCAGATGACTGACTAACTCACTGACTGACTGACTGACTAACTCACTGACTATCTGACTGACTGACTGACTGACTGACTGACTGACTGACTGACTGACTGACTGACTGACTGACTGACTGACTGACAGACTAACTCACTGACTAACTAACTGACTGACTGACTAACTCACTGACTATCTGACTGACTAACTGACTGACTAACTCACTGACTATCTGACTAACTAACTGACTAACTCACTGACTATCTGACTGACTCACTCACTGACTGACTAACTCACTGACTGACTAACTCACTAACTGACTAACTCACTGACTGACTAACTCACTGACTGACTAACTCACTAACTGACTAACTCACTGACTGACTAACTCACTGACTGACTAACTCACTGACTATCTGACTGACTAACTCACTGACTGACTAACTCACTACCTGACTAACTCACTGACTGACTAACTCACTGACTGACTAACTCACTGACTGACTAACTCACTGACTGACTAACTCACTGACTGACTAACTCACTGACTGACTTACTCACTGCCACGGTAACAAGCTACGTTCAGAACTAAAAATATATGGCAAATTGAAATCCAAACTGGATGGTGTTCAGAGATAGATGGGAGGGGTTAAGGGTTGCTGAAGGATGGGACTAAAAACAAACAGAAGATAACTATTGTACAATATACTGTGTCTGTAAAATGGGTATAGTGTGTATGAGCTGAAAGTAGAAGCCTAAGTGTTGTTGTCCATTAGTTTACTCCAATTACGGGAGGGATGGTAGAGTTAGGGGAAATAATATAAGTAAAATATTATTTATATATACACTGTATATGGGGGATTGGAAGTGACAATTACATTAATGGAAACTACAATCTATCTGCAATATTAAAGCAGATCCCTCCCCCGCCACATACACCCAAACTGAACCAGTTAACCAGGAATGCAGGTCTATCTGCCGAAAAAAGTGTATGACCTTCCCCAACTATTCTTGTCTATCATTCTATCAGTGGTTTGTTACGTGTCGTGTTGAGTGGTTTTTGATTACTCCAGGAAGAATAGATGATGCTTCAGCAAAAGCTCATGGGGATTTAAATCAACAACAAATAACAAAACAAAAACAACCACCCCCAGCTATGAATGACATTACTACAATAAACTGACAAGTAAACTAAGCCCAGATTTGGAGAGCAGAGGCACACCTCGGTCCAGAAACATTGGGTTCTGCTGTTTTGAAGGAGGAAAACAATGGTCTGTCCCAGAGTCCCTGGCTGACAGCTCACACTGTTGTGCTGTGTCCATGTGGTCACAATAATAAGTAGGGAAGATTAGGTCAGTCACACACACACTCTCTCTCTATTCCACTCATGCACAGTGTAGATCAAGTGGACCCAGGTAGGTATGTATCCACTGACGCTTACAAAGGCACACATGCTAATAAAAACACTCTGGGATAACACGCTTAACATTCACACACTGTAAACTATGAAACACACCCACACACACTGTAAACTATGAAACACACCCACACACACTGTAAACTATGAAACACACCCACACACACTGTAAACTATGAAACACACCCACACACACTGGAAACTATGAAACACACCCACACACACTGTAAACTATGAAACACACCCACACACACTGTAAACTATGAAACACACCAGCACACACTGTAAACTATGAAACACACCCACACACACTGTAAACTATGAAACACACCCACACACACTGTAAACTATGAAGCACACCCACACACACTGTAAACTATGAAAACACACCCACACACACTGTAAACTATGAAACACACCCACACACACTGTAAACTATGAAACACACCCACACACATTGTAAACTATGAAACACACCCACACACACTGTAAACTATGAAACACACCCACACACACGGTAAACTATGAAACACACCCACACACACGGTAAACTATGAAACACACCCACACACACTGTAAACTATGAAACACACCATCACACACTGTAAACTATGAAACACACCCACTGTAAACTATGAAACACACCCACACACACGGTAAACTATGAAACACACCCACACACACTGTAAACTATGAAAAACACCCACACACACTGTAAACTATGAAACACACCCACACACACTGTAAACTTTGAAACACACCCACACACATTGTAAACTATGAAACACACCCACACACACTGTAAACTATGAAACACACCCACACACATTGTAAACTATGAAAAACACCCACACACACTGTAAACTATGAAACACACCCACACCCACTGTAAACTATGAAACACACCCACACACACGGTAAACTATGAAACACACCCACACACACTGTAAACTATGAAAAACACCCACACACACTGTAAACTATGAAACACACCCACACACATTGTAAACTATGAAACACACCCACACACACTGTAAGCTATGAAACACACCCACACACACTGTAAACTATGAAAAACACCGACACACACTGTAAACTATGAAACACACCATCACACACTGTAAACTATGAAACACACCCACACACACACTGTAAACTACGAAACACACCCACACACATTGTAAACTACGAAACACACCCACACACACTGTAAACTATGAAAACACACCCACACACACGGTAAACTATGAAACACACCCACACACACTGTAAACTATGAAACACACCCACTGTAAACTATGAAAAACACCCACACACACTGTAAACTATGAAAAACACCCACACACACTGTAAACTATGAAAAACACCCACACACACTGTAAACTATGAAACACACCCACACACTGTAAACTATGAAACACACCCACACACACTGTAAACTATGAAAAACACCCACACACACTGTAAACTATGAAAAACACCCACACACACTGTAAACTATGAAAAACACCCACACACACTGTAAACTATGAAAAACACCCACACACACTGTAAACTATGAAAAACACCCACACACACTGTAAACTATGAAAAACACCCACACACACTGTAAACTATGAAAAACACCCACACACACTGTAAACTATGAAACACACCCCGACAGAACCGACCCACTCTGAAACAAATAAAAACTAGGAGAAACCTGGTCCAGTTTAATGAAACCCTGAACAACTTTCTCTATACACACTCTATCTACTCAATAAACACTCTCTGCCTCAAAGTCCCTGTCTTTAATTTAAACTCTCAATAGTTTATATTCAAGCTTCTGCTCCCAAAACTGCAGTCTCTTCCAGTCTCTAGCTCTAACTTCAAACTCTGAGAGCAGATAGAATATAAAAATAGATGGAAAAAGAGGAGAACAACAGATCATATTGTTTCTATAAAAAAGTACTCACCCACTCCGATGTTGTGCTGGCAGACAGACTAATAGATCGCTAGCTGGGGTGCTGCTGGTCCAAACAGACAGATGAGCAGAAGGAAAATTAGGAGAGATTTGTGTACATTCATCAGAGCCCCTTTGACAGTAAAAACAGGGCAGCAGCAAGTTTCTCTCTCCCTCCCTCCCTTCTCTTTCTCTCTCTCCCTTCTCTCTCTCTCTCCCTCCCTCCCTTCTCTCTCTCCCTTCCTCCCTTCTCTCTCTCTCCCTTCTCTCTCTCCCTCCCTCCCTCCCTCCCTTCTCTCTCTCTCTCTCTCTCTCTCTCTCTCTCTCTCTCTCTCTCTCTCTCTCTCTCTCTCTCTCTCTCTCTCCCCCCTCCCTCCCTCCCTCCCTCCCTCCCTCCCTCCCTCTCCCTCCCTCTCTCTACCTCCCTTCTCCTCTCCCTCCCTCCTCTCTCTCTCCCTCCCTCCCTTCTCTCTCTTTCTCCTTCACTTCTCTCTCTCTCCCTCCTCTCTTCCTTCTCTCTCTCCCTCCCTTCTCTCTCTCTCCCTCCCTCCTCTCTCTCTCCCTCCCTCCCCCCCTCCCTTCTCTCTCTCCCTCCTCTCTCTCCCTCCCTTGTCTCTCTCTCTCCCTCCTCTCTCTCTCCCTTCTCTCTCTCTCCCTCTGTCCTCTCTCTCTCCCTCCCTCCCTTCTCTCTTTCTCTCTCTTCCTCCCTTCTCTCTCTCTCCCTCCCTTCTCTCTCTCTCTCCCTCCCTTCTCTCTCTCTCCCTCAATTCTCTCTCTCTCCCTCCCTTCTGTCTCTCTCCCTCCCTTATATCTCTCTCTTCCTCCATTCTCTCTCCCTCCCTCCCTTCTCTCTCTCTCTTCCTCCTTCTCTCTCTCCCTCCCTCCCATCTCTCTCTCTCTCTTCCTCCCTTCTCTCTCTCTCTCCCTCCCTTCTCTCTCTCTCTCCCTCCCTTCTCTCTCCCTCCTCTCTCTCTCCCTCCCTTCTCTTTCTATCTCCCTCCCTCCTCTATCTCTCCCTCCCTTCTCTCTCTCTCTCTCTCTCCCTCCCTCCCTCCCTCCCTCCCTCCCTCCCTCCCTCCCTCCCTCCCTCCCTCCCTCCCTCCCTCCCTCCCTCCCTCCCTCCCTCCCTCCCTCCCTCCCTCCCTCCCTCCCTCCTCTCTCTCTCTCTCTCTCTCTCTCTCTCTCTCTCTCTCTCTCTCTCTCTCTCTCTCTCTCTCTCTCTCTCTCTCTCTCTCTCTCTCTCTCTCTCTCTCCCTCCCTTCTCTCTCTCTCTCTCTCTCTCTCTCCTCCCTCCCTCCCTTCTCTCTCTCCCTCCCTTCTCTCTCTCTCTCCCTCCCTCACTCCTCTCTCTTTTTTCCTTCCCTTCTCTCTCTCCCTCCCTCCCTTCTCTCTCTCCCTCCCTCCTCTCTCTTTTTCCCTCCCTTCTCTCTCTCTCTCTCTCTCTTTCCTCCCTTCTCTCTCTCTCCCTCCCTTCTCTCTCTCTCCCTCCTCCTCTCTCTCTCCCTCCCTCCCCCTCCCTTCTCTCTCTCCCTCCTCTCTCTCCCTCCCTTGTCTCTCTCTCTCCCTCTCTCTCTCTCCCTTCTCTCTCTCTCCCTCTGTCCTCTCTCTCTCCCTCCCTCCCTTCTATCTTTCTCTCTCTTCCTCCCTTCTCTCTCTCTCTCCCTCCCTTCTCTCTCTCTCTCCCTCCCTTCTCTCTCTCTCCCTCAATTCTCTCTCTCTCCCTCCCTTCTGTCTCTCTCCCTCCCTTATATCTCTCTCTTCCTCCCTTCTCTCTCCCTCCCTCCCTTCTCTCTCTCTCTTCCTCCCTTCTCTCTCTCCCTCCCTCCCATCTCTCTCTCTCTCTTCCTCCCTTCTCTCTCTCTCTCCCTCCCTTCTCTCTCTCTCTCCCTCCCTTCTCTCTCCCTCCTCTCTCTATCCCTCCCTTCTCTTTCTATCTCCCTCCCTCCTCTATCTCTCCCTCCCTTCTCTCTCCCTCCCTCCCTCCCTCCCTCCATCCTCTCTCTCTCTCTCTCTCTCTCTCTCTCTCTCTCTCTCCCTCTCTCTCTCTCTCTCTCTCTCTCTCCCTCCCTCCCTTCTCTCTCTCCCTCCCTTCTCTCTCTCTCTCCCTCCCTCACTCCTCTCTCCTTTTCCTTCCCTTCTCTCTCTCCCTCCCTCCCTTCTCTCTCTCCCTCCCTCCTCTCTCTTTTTCCCTCCCTTCTCTCTCTCTCTCTCTCTCTTCCTCCCTTCTCTCTCTCTCCCTCCCTTCTCTCTCCCTCCTCTCTCTCTCTCTCTCTCTCCCTCCTTCTCTCTCTCTCTCCCTCCCTCCTCTATCTCTCCCTCCCTTCTCTCTCTCTCCCTCCCTCCCTCCCTCCTCTCTCTCTCTCTCTCTCTCTCTCTCTCTCTCTCTCTCTCTCTCTCTCTCTCTCTCTCTCTCTCTCTCTCTCTCTCTCTCTCTCCCTTCTCTCTCTCTCTCTCCCTCCCTCCCTTCTCTCTCTCCCTCCCTCCCTTCTCTCTCTCCCTCCCTCCCTCTCTCTCTCCCTCCCTCCTCTCTCTTTTTCCCCTCCCTTCTCTCTCTTTTCCCTCCCTCCCTCCCTCCCTTTTCTCCTCTCTCTCCCTCCCTCCCTTCTCTCTCTCTCTCTCTCTCTCTCTCCTCTCTCTCTCTCTCTCTCTCTCTCTCTCTCTCTCTCTCTCTCTCTCTCTCTCTCTCTCTCTCTCTCTCTCTCTCTCTCTCTCTCTCCGTCCTTCCTCTCTCTCTCTCCCCCCTCTCTCTCTCCCTCCCTCCTCTTGCTCTCTTTCTCTATCAACACAGGCACACTCTCTCCCTCTCCTCTCTCTTTTTTCCCTCTTTCCAACTCAGTATTTTTCAACAGCCCCTCTCTGTCTCTCTCACTAAGAAATAATCATGCTCTCTGATTCATAAAGCCAACCTTTGTCACGTGATCCAAACTTCAAATATACAGCACATTTTTTTACCGGCCACAAAATGCCTAGAGGGAAGAAAAAAGGCCTAGAAAGCTTATGCTTCTGTTTTTAATTCTCTCCCTCTCTCCCTTATTCTCCCCCCCAAAGACTCATCTAAAGGTCCCCGGTACCGGGACCCCCCTCATTTTATATCCTCTCTTTATAGAACACACACGTTCTATTCTGTCTGTACTGTGTGTCGAAAACATAGTTACTGAACTTAAGAGTCAAAGATGCAAGAAACAAAACATATGTCTATTATAAAAACACAACATCGGTAGCAGACATACTAAATATATCTGACTAAATAGCTACACAGACTTCAACCAGTCTACTAAGCATGCCTCATTTAAAGAGCAACTGCCATTAAAAAGCTACAAATCCCTTTGAAATCGGCCTTTGTGGCATCGATTCAGGTCAGAAAAATTTATTCTAGTGTCAAAATTGTCAACAGAGGGTAAACCGGATCATTTTTGTCATAAAGTAAGTCTCATCTAAAACAGAGTTTGGAACAGCCATGTGTCACAACGGGTAAATGAAGTTGAGGTTTTGATTTGACATGTCTATTTGCCCACTAACATGGGGTGAAGAGCTGCAGTGATGGCTCTGTATCCAATAACATAGACAGTGAGACAGACCTGCCCAGCAGCTCCCACTTTATTTACATAAGAAAACACCTGGCACATTTTGGAACTTGAGAAATACAGCACCAAACAACAGGTAGATGTCAAATTGCTCAAATAAAACATCCGTGACAAAAACGGGCACATTTATTACAGATATCTTGAGTTATCTTAGATTCATTTCGGGGATTTTGATAACGTGAAATAGGCATCCTTGTCTACAGTGGATACACACATAATTAACGAAATGCGGAATTGGTCGGGAAACACACCTCCAAGACCGAAATCTCATTTTTTGAATGAGCAACAGAAAAACACACTTTCCAATCGGGGTGTTCAGTGGCTCTTTAAAGTTCCAAGTTCCAAGTGGGTTGAGTTGTATGTAGTAGGTATGTAATACAGTAGGTTACTGTATGAGCTGAAATCCAAAATGTTCTAAAAGTAATGTATACCGACACATGGATTACAAGATGTCTGACCCGTTCAGCAACTTTCTCAACCCATAAGTGTATGGTTACACTTTATATAGCTTTCATGAATAATCCATTATAAATACTTAAAGGTTTACTATCCATTTATAAATGCGTACTAATGAAAGTAATTCTAAAGTGTTACCATATAATCTAATCACTGTCTATCCCCCCCAAAAAGAAGAAAAAAAGTTACAAACCAAACAAAGTGGTAGTAGGCAATTGGGAAGTCCCCAGTAAGATGGCAGAGCAGCAGTTTGGGTGTGGTGCCTCTAAATCTGTCTGTCTGTCTGTCTGTCTGTCTGTCTGTCTGTCTGTCTGTCTGTCTGTCTGTCTGTCTGTCTGTCTGTCTGTCTGTCTGTCTGTCTGTCTGTCTGTCTGTCTGTCTGTCTGTCTGTCTGTCTGTCTGTCTGTCTGTCTGTCTGTCTGTCTGTCTGTCTGTCTGTCTCTCTCTCTCTCTCTCTCTCTCTCTCTCTCTCTCTCTCTCTCTCCCTCTCTCGCTCTCTAGCTCTGTCTTCATATGAGCTCATATGTTTCAGATCTGTGTTTGTGTTTGTCGAGGAGTTCGTTTGTGGTTCTGGGTGTGTGCCTACTGTGTCTTAAACTGGTGCTGTTGTTTCTCAAGGTCATGTTCTGATCTCAGATTGTTTTGGTTAGAAAACCTCAGCTTTTAAACACACCCTTAAACACTGCTCAACGGGCACCTTCCTTTACCCGTTTGGTCTCTGACCCCTTCTAGAACAAAGGGCAGGGTTCTCAAGGCTACTAGAATTTAGCACAAGCTCACTAGTTCTTCATAATAGAAATACACTTCTCTATTCCTCAAAATGTTCTCTAAACACCAAACATATCTAACTCCTCTCTAGAATAGACCAATACAACCCACCTCATCATGTGTCGTCTCTATAGCTTTACTATGACAGGGAGTCACTGCCGCAACATTCAACACAATTCTATACCATCCATCACATCTTCACCTGGCTTCTCCTAACTGACATCATCACATCTCCTGTCCAAGTCCTCCTCCTAAACTGCAAGGCTGCGTCTGAAATGGCAGCCTTTTCACTATGCAGTGCACTACTTTTGACCAGGGCCCATAGAGTGATGGACTATATAGGGAATAGGGTGTTATTTGGAACGCAACCCAGTAAAGCTAGTTCCTTCCTCCTGGGTGTCCTCTACTGGCCCATTGATAGAAATCTGATGTCTGCATCCCGATTTATGTCTCTCTAATCAAATCAAGCAATTAGACCCACATAAAAACACTTTGTCTTTCCTACCACCTCTGTGTCCCTGTGTTCCCTTTACGTCTATAGCACTATGTCCGGGATTCCCATACATAGTCCTCTGTGGAAATGTTTTTCTTCATAAAATTCAATCAAATCTGAGCCCTTTTTACATCAGCAGTTGTCACAACGTGCTTTACAGATACAGTATGTGGCCAAATGCAGCATATCATGCAGAAAGTACTCCTGTGTGGAGCTTGTGTTGTTTATGTTCACACTAATAGACAGGCAGTGAGAGAGAAACTGATCCTTACATAACGTTCCCAAAGTAAACGGGCTATTTCTCAGGACCAGATGCTAGAATATGCATATAATTGACAGCTTAGGATAGAAAACACTCTAAAGTTTCCAAAACTGTAAAAAATATTGTCTGTGAGTATAACAGAACTGATATTGCAGGAGAAAGCCTGAGAAAAATCCAATCAGGAAGTGACTCTTATTTTGAAACGCCTGTCTTTCTATGCATCCCTATTGCCCATTGAAAGGGATATCAACCAGATTCCTTTTTCTATGGCTTCCCTAATGTGTCTACAGCCACTAGACATAGTTTCAGGCTTTCGTTTGGAAAAATTTGCGTGAATGACAACATTGCGTCAGGTGGTGGCTCTCAGAGTGATTTGTGCGTAATAGACAAAGGCGTCCATTGTTCTCCTACTGAAAAGCCAATTGTCCCGGTTTATATATTATCGAATAGATATTTGAAAACACCTTGAGGATTGATTATAAAAAACATTTGCCATGTTTCTGTCAATATTATGGGTCTAATTTTGAGGTTTTTTGACTGCAATTTCCAGTGGATTTCTCAAAAAAACGTGGACAAGAAACTGAGGTATTTCGGCGATAAAAAATAATCTTTATGGAACAAAAGGAACATTTGGTGTCTAACTGGGAGTATCGTGAGTAAAAACATCCGAAGCTCATCAAAGGTAAACGATTTAATTTGATTGCTTTTCTGATTTTCGTGACCAAGCTTCCTGCTGCTAGCTGGACATAATGCTATGCTAGGCTATCGATAAACTTACACAAATGCTTGTCTTGCTTTGGGTGTAAAGCATAATTTAAAAATCTGAGATGACAGGGTGATTAACAAAAGGCTAAGCTGTGTTTCACTATATTTCACTTGTGATTTCATGAATATGAATATTTTCTAGTAATATTTTTTGAACGTTGCGCTATGCTAATTAGTGTAGTTGATGACAATTCTCCCGGATCCGGGATGGGTAGTTCTTAGAGGTTTTAAGGCAGTTTATACAATATTAAAAACATTACAGTACATTCACAACAGATTTCACAACACATTAAGTGTATGCCCTCGTCCCCCTACTCTACTACCGCATATCTACAACACAAAATCCATGTGTACATGTTTGTATATTACATACAGTATATTATCATGTGTCTGTATGCATATGTCTGTGCCTATGTTTGTGTTTCTTCACAGTTCCCGCTGTTTTTTATCTGGGAGTTCAATGTAGTCATGGCTCTATGTAGTACTGTGCGACTCCCATAGTCTGTTCTGGACTTGGGGAAAGTGAAGAGACCTCTGATGGCATGGCTTGTGGGGTATGAATGGGTGTCTGAGCTGTGTGTCAGTAGTTCAAACAGACAGCTCGGTGCATTCAACATGTCAATACCTCTCACATATACAAGTAGTGATGAAGTCCATCTCTCCTCCCCTTTAAGCCAGGAGAGATTGACATGCATATGATTAATATTAGCTCTCTGTGTACATCAAAGGGCCAGCCATGCTGCCCTGTTCTGAGCCAATTGCAATTTTCCTAAGTCCCTCTTCGTGGCACCTGACCACACGACTGAACAGTACTCCAGGTGCGACAAAACCAGGGCCTGTAGGATCTGCCTTGTTGATAGTGCTGTTAAGAAGGCAGAGCAAAGCTTTATTATGGACAGACTTCTCCCCATATTAGCTACTGTTGTATCAATATGTTTTGACCATGACAGTTAACGATCCAGGGTTACTCCAAGCAGTTTCGTCACCTCAACTTGCTCAATTTCCACATGATAAATTACTAGATTTAGTTGTGGTTTAGGGTTTACTGAATACAAATGTGGTTTAGGGTTTAGTGAATACAAATGCTTTTAGTTTTAGAAATATTTAGGCCAAACTTATTTCTTCCCACCCATCATGAAACTTTGTTAAGTGTTGCAGTCATTTCAGTCGCTGTCGTAGCTGACGTGTATAGTGTTGAGTCATCCGCCTACACAGACACACTGGCTTTACTCAAAGCCAGTAGCATATCATTAGTAAAGTTTTTTTTAACTAAGGGGCATAGACAGCTGCCTTGGGGAATTCCTAATTCTACCTGGGTTGTGTTGCATAGGCTTCCATTAAAGAACACCCGCTGTGTTTTGTTAGACAGGTAACTCTTTATCCACAACAGAGCAGGATGTGTAAAGCCATAACACACAAGTTTTTCCAGCAGTAGACTATGATCGGTAATGTCAAAAGCCGCACTGAAGTCAAACAAAACAGGCCCCACAGTTATTTTATTTTAAATTTCTCTCAGCCAATCATCAGTCATTTATGTAAGTGCTGTGCTTGTTGAATGTCCTTCCATATAAGCATGCTGAAAGTCTTTTGTCAATTTGTATACTGTAAAATAGCATTGTGTCTGGTCAAACACAATTTTGTCCAAAAGTTTACTAAGGTTTATGGCCTCCTGGGTCACACAGTGTCCATGTCCCATCACGCTCTAGCGACTACTTGTTGTGGCCGGGCACATGCGCACTGACTTCAGGTCGCCAGCTCTACAGTGTTTCCTCAGACACATTGGTGAGGCTGACTTCCGGGTTAAGCGGGCAGTGTGTCAAGGAGCAGTGGCGTGGACGTGTTTCGGAGGACACACAGCTCTCAACCTGGGGCAACAGTTTAACTACCAATTGGGGAGAAAAAAGGGCTAAAAAAATAAATACAAATAAAAAAGTTTACTAAGGTTTGATAATAGGCTGATTTATTGATTTGAGCCAGTAAAGGGGGGTTTACTATTTTTAAGTAGGGGAATGACTTTTGCGTCCCTCCAGGCTTGAGGGCACACTCTTTCTAGTAGGCTTAAATTGAAGATATGGCAAATAGGAGTGGCAATATTGTCTGCCTTATCCTCAGTCATTTCCATCCAAGAGGTTAGACCACGGTGGCTTGTCATTGTTGATAGACAACAATCTTTTTTAAAATCTCTTTCACACTCACTTTATGAAATTCAAAATTACAACGTTTGTCTTTCATAATTAGGTCAGCTATGCTTTGATTTGTAGTGTCAGTGTTTGTTGCTGGCATGTCATGCCTAAGTTTACTAATATAGCCAAAGAAAAAATCATTAAAGTAGTTGGCAATATCAGTGGGTTTTGTTATGAATGAGCCATCTGATTCAATGAATGATGGAGCGGAGTTTGCCTTTCTACCCATTTAAGGTGCTCCAATGCTTTTTTACTATCATTCTTCATGTCATTTATCTTTGTTTCATAGTGCAGTTTCTTCTTCTTTCAATTCAGTTTAGCCACATGATTTCTCAATTTGCAGTACGTTTGCCAATCGGTTGTGTAGCCAGACCTATTTGCCATTTATTTTGCCTCATCCCTTTCAACCATACAATGTTTAAATTCATCAGCAATCCACGGGGATATAACAGTGTTTAAGGGTTAGGGTAATGAGTCCATGCTTATTAGTAACTGGGATAAGCAATATCATAAATGTGTCAACTGCAGCGTCTGGTTGCTTCTCATTACACATCAACAAATATGATTTATATCAACAACATAGGAATCTGTAAGAGCCAACGCTGGAGATGAGAAGCATGTACGGAGAGTGAACATTTCGTTTACACAGACATGGAACAGGACAGGAACAGCGTCAGAACTGGGTAAAACATCTCATACAACAATTAATGCAGAAGCGGGGACCAGCTCTGTTGAGGCCTGATGTGGGAAAGGCGCCTGCCGATCCGCCATTGTTGCAATCTCTATTACCATTCTGTACAACCTCTCTTTCGTATCGTCCGAGATCCCTAAGATATGAAAGCTACCACAGTCATCCCCCTCTTCAAAGGGGGTGACACTCTAGATCCAAACTTTTACAGACCTAGGTTCATCCTGCCCTGCCTTTCTAAAGTCTTCGAAAGCCAAATTAACAAACAGATCACTGACCATTTCGAATCCCACAGGTATATCTCACTGGTCATCCCCAAAGCCAACACCTCCTTTGGCAACCCTTCCTTCCAGTTCTCTGCTGTCAATGACTGGAAGAAATTGCAAAAATCCCTGAAGTTGGAGAATTATATCTCCCTCATTAATTTTAAGCATGAGCTATCTGAGCAGCTTACCGGTCGCTGCAGCTGTACACAGCCCATCTGTAAATAGCCCATCCAATCTACCTACCTCATCCCCATATTGTTTTTATTTACTTTTTTGCTCTTTTGCACACCAGTTTTTCTACTTGCACATCTCTCACTCCAGTGTTAATTTGCTAAATTGTAATTACTTTGCTACAATGGCCTATTATTTGCCTTACCTCCTTATGCCATTTGCACACACTATATATAGACTTTTTCTATTGTGTTATTGACTGTACGTTTGTTTATTCCATGTGTAACTCTGTTGTTGTTTGTGTCGCACTGCTTTGCTTTATCTTGGCCAGGTCGCAGTTGTAAATGAGAACTTGTTCTCAACTGGCCTACCTGGTTAAATAAAGGTGAAACATTAAAACATTTAAAAAACAAACACATGTTATCCAGATACTGACTGTTAGCACATGGTGGTCTATAGCAGCATCCCACCAGAATGGTCTTTAGGTGAGGCAGATAAACCTGCAGCCATATTACTTCGAACAGTATTTAACATGAGATCCTCTCTAAGCTTTACAGGAATGTGTTTCTGAATTTAAACCTTTGTAACGTCTGTCTTTTCTGTAGATCTTATAACCACATTTCTACCACTGTATCATCAAAGGTATTATCAAAGTGAGTTTCGGAGATTGTCAGAATATGAATGTCATCTGTTACTAGCAACAACTACTAGAAACTACAAGTTTCTTAAGCTACATATGTGAAAGTGGGCTATTTTTAGCACTTTTCTGGGATCCTTGATTGTTTTTATTGCTTTACTGGGAAACGTAGCAGAGGTAGACATGCTCAGGTTATTTATGTTAGCGTAGGTGAAGCTGCACACAGTAGACTTCCTGCTTGGGCACACCGCCTCAGTGCTAACAATATAACTCTGGTTCATAGGCACATGATTAGGCAAGGTCAGTACAGGTGCATCAAAGCTGGGACAGAAAGACTGAAAAACAGCTTCTATCGCAAGGCCATCAGGATGTTTAACACAGAGAGGCTGCTTCCTACATACAGACTTGAAATCATTGGCCACTTTAATAAATGGATCACTGGTCACTTTAATAATGCAACTTTAATGTTTACATATCTTGCATTACTCATCTCATATTGGGTCAGCAGGTAACCTAGTGGTTAGAGCATTAGGCCAGTAACCGAAAGGTTGCTCGATCAAATCCCAGAGCTGACAATGTAAAAATCTGCCATTCTGCCCCCGAACAAGGCAGTTAACCCACTGTTCCTAGGCTGTCATTGTAAGTAAGAATTTGTTCTTAACTGACTTGCCTAGTTAAATAAAGGATAAATGAATATACTGTATTTTATACCATCTATTGCATCTTGCCTATGCCACTCTGTCATCACTCATTCATATATTTATATGTATATACTGTATTTTATACCATCTATTGCATCTTGCCTATGCCACTCTGTCATTGCTCATCCATACATTTATATGTATATATTGTATTTTATACCATCTATTGCATCTTGCCTATTCCGCTCTGTCATTGCTCATCCATACATTTATATGTATATATTGTATTTCATGCCATCTATTGCATCTTGCCTATGCCACTCTGTCATTGCTCATCCATACATTTATATGTATATATTGTATTTCATGCCATCTATTGCATCATGCCTATGCCACTCTGTCATCACTCATCCATATATTTATATGTATATACATTCCTTTACTTAGATTTGTGTGTATTAGGTAGTCGTTGTGGAATTGTTAGATTACATGTTAGATGTTGCTGCACTGTTGAAAATAGGGGCACGAGCATTTCGCTACACTCGCAATAACATCTGCTAAATGTCTATGTGACCAATACAATTTGATTGGATTTTGACATGATTACTGCATACAATAGCCGTATGATGAGCAGAGGCATTCGGGACAGTAAGAGGGCCATAAATGAGGTTACTTACATTGTGTCTTCCATCACCTCTGGGATAATGTACATTTGTTGACGCATTATGACAACTCAGCGACACAATGGCAGGGATTAAATGAGCTGGGCTTTATAAGTCATTGATAAGTTAGTGTCTGAACGCAGCCTTATAATGCTGTGAAAGGATCCAGGAACCCAAATTATTTGGGTGGATCCCATCCTCCTTATAATACAAGCTTTGTTTCCAGAAGTTATCGAAATT
>NC_060175.1:93514496-93516996 GCF_021184085.1 Oncorhynchus gorbuscha
CTTACCTACTCACTCACTTACATATAGTCAGTTTTAAGTTAGCGAGTTAAATACACATCCTGTGAAATGAAGGAGATCATTCATTCAGCCTCCTGGCAAAACACAAGCAAACTCCAAATGCCATGAAGGAAACCATAAACACATAGAGGAATACAACTCAAAGGAAAATTAGATGCTAGGAGAACAGTATGTGTGTTAGACTCAGAGGAGACCACTTCCACTACTACTACCACTACTAATATTACCACCACCACTACTACTACCACTACCACCACCTCCTCCACCACCACCACTACTACCACCACTACCACAACCACCACCACCTCTATCACCAGCACTACTACCACCACCTCCACTACCACCAACATCACTACTACTACCACCACCACTACTACTAAGACTACTACTACCACCACTACAACCACCAATACCACCACTACTACTACCACTACTGCTACTACCACAACTAATAGTACTACCACCACTACTACTACTACCACCACTACAACCACCACCACCACCACTACTACTACCACTACTACTACTACCACCACCACAACTACCACCACTACTACAACTACGACCACTACTAGGACTACAACCACCACCACAACTACCACCACCATAACTACCACTACAACGACCACTACCACCACCACTAGTACTACTACCTCCACCACCACCACTACTACCACCACCACCTCCATCACCACCTATTACTACTACCACCACCACCATCACCACAACTACTACTACCACCACGAACACTACCAACACCACACCCACCTCCACCACTACAACTCCACCACCACTACTACTACAACCACCACTACCAATACCACCACCACCACTACTACTACCACCACTACCACATCTACAATCACCACCCCCACTATTACTACCACCACCACTACCAACACCATAAATACTACTTCAACAATCACTACCACAACCACTACTACTACCACCACTACCTTAACCACCACCACTACTACTACCTCCACCACCACCACCACTATTACCCCCACCACTACTACTACCATCACTCACACTACTACTACTTCCACCATCACCACTACTACCACCACCAGTAACACTACTACTACCACCATCACCACTACTACCACCACCACCACTACTACCACCACCAGTACTACTACCAACACCACCAGTACTACTACCACCACCACTCACACTACTACTACTTCCACCACCATCACTACTACTACTACTACCACCATCACCACTACTACCACCACCACTAACACTACTACTATGCCAAAAAAAACAATAAGCATGAGTTTATACACCAAAGGAGCCTGCGAGTGTGTGTGCGTGAGAGTGTATTTTGGGGGTGCAATGAAGGGTTGTCCATACAGTTAGCGGCAGGCATGTGTGCCAGTTCATGAGCACATAGACCTATTCCCTAACATGTGTGACCAATGAAAGGTGAATGGCTCTCCTGTCTATACTTTCCTCTAAATCAGCCATGATGTCACCATGAACCCTCTGCGAACCCACCTCTGTCAAAAAACATTAGTACAGCGCTCCCTCTTTCTGCTTAAATGTCTCTTTCTTTCTTTCCACTGCTCCCTTTCCCTCTTTCTCTGCACTTTCCCTCTCTCTCTCTCTCTCTCTCTCTCTCTCTCTCTCTCTCTCTCTCTCCCTCTTTCTCTGTACTTTCCCTCTCTCTCTCTCTCTCTCCCTCTTTCTCTGTACTTTCCCTCTCTCTCTCTCTCTCTCCCTCTTTCTCTGTACTTTCCCTCTCTCTCTCTCCCTCTCCCTCTTTCTCTGCACTTTCCCTCTCTCTCTCTCTCTCTCTCTCTCCCTCTTTCTCTGTACTTTCTCTCTCTCTCTCTCTCTCCCTCTTTCTCTGTACTTTCCCTCTCTCTCTCTCTCTCTCCCTCTTTCTCTGTACTTTCCCTCTCTCTCTCTCCCTCTCCCTCTTTCTCTGTACTTTCCCTCTCTCTCTCTCCCTCTCCCTCTTTCTCTGCACTTTCCCTCTCTCTCTCTCCCTCTCCCTCTTTCTCTGCACTTTCCCTCTCTCTCTCTCTCTCTCTCTCTCTCCCTCTTTCTCTGTACTTTCCCTCTCTCTCTCTCTCTCTCCCTCTTTCTCTGTACTTTCCCTCTCTCTCTCTCTCTCTCCCTCTTTCTCTGTACTTTCCCTCTCTCTCTCTCTCTCTCCCTCTTTCTCTGCACTTTCCCTCTCTCTCTCTCTCTCTCTCCCTCTTTCTCTGCACTTTCCCTCTCTCTCTCTCCCTCTCCCTCTTTCTCTGCACTTTCCTCTCTCTCTCTCTCTCTCTCTCTCTCTCTCTCTCTCTCTCTCTCTCTCTCTCTCTCTCTCTCTCTCCCTCTTTCTCTGTACTTTCCCTCTCTCTCTCTCTCTCTCCCTCTTTCTCTGTACTTTCCCTCTCTCTCTCTCTCTCCCTCTTTCTCTGTACTTTCCCTCTCTCTCTCTCTCTCTCCCTCTTTCTCTGCACTTTCCCTCTCTCTCTCTCTC